>NW_006408621.1:11526139-11528134 GCF_000296735.1 Chrysochloris asiatica
CTTCTGACATCCATTTTCTTCTTTTCCTTCTTTCTTGTCTTCTTAATGATATTTTGCTTTCTTCATGTATGATATTCTTGATGGCATCCCACAACTCTTCTGGTCTTCGGTTTTTAGTGTCTAATGCATCAGATCTATTATTCAGATGATCTCTAAACTCAGCAGGGATATGATAAACTTTATATTTTGGCTCTTGTGGACTTGTTTTAATTTTCTTCAGCTGCAGCCTGAACTTGCATATGAGCAATTGGTGGTCTGTTCCACAGTCTGCCCCTGGCCTTGTTTTGGCTGATGAGATGGAGCTTTTCCACAGATGCAGTCAATTTGAATTCTGTGTACTCTATCTGTATCCATCTTGTGAGGTCCATGTATATAGTCATCTTTTATGTTGTTTAAAAAATTTATTTTCAATGAACAAGTAATTTGTATTTCAAAATTCTATCATGCAATTCCCCAGCATCATTTCTATCACCAGCCCAATAATTCCAATCACCAGTGATTATCAATACATCTTGATTGCATTTTTGATCAATTTCAAACTGAAGAAATTGGTAGAATTATTCAATTTCATTATCACTCCCTTTAGTGGTTGGTGCATAAATTTGAATAATAGTTGTGAAAACTGGTCTTCCTTGTAGGCATATGGATATTATCCTATCACAGGCAGCATTGTACTTTGAGATAGATCTTGATATGCTCTTTTTGATGATGAACGCAATGTCATTCCTCTTTAATTTGTCATTCCTGGCATAGTAAACCATGTGATTGTCAGATTCAAAATGGTCAATACCAGTCAATTTCAGCTCACTAATGCCTAGGATATTGCTGTTTATGCGTTCAATTTCATTTTGGACAATTTCCAATTTTCCTAGATTCATACTTTGTGCATTCCATATTCTGATTATTCATGGATGTTTACAGCTGTTTCTCTTCATTTTGAGTTGTGCCCCATTAGCAACTGTAGGTCCCAAAGGCTTTTCTCCATTCATGTCATCACAGTCAACTCTACTTTGAGGAGGCAGCTCTTCCCTGATCATATTTTGAGTGCCTTCCAACCTGAGGGCTTATCTTCCAGCACTATATTTGACAATGTTTTGGTGCTCTTCACCGTGTTTCAATATTTAATAATTTGGTGCTGACAGTGTTCCATAAATATTTATAAATGAAATAACTCACTGCTCTCGAGTCAATTCTGACTCAGCCAATCTACATAGGGTTTCTGAGATTGTTTATCTACAGCCTCATCTTTAGTCCGAGGAGTGGATGTTGGGTTTGAACCACCAACCTTGCAGTTAGTAGCCCTATGCCTAACCCACAGGGCTACCTGGGTTTCTTAAACTAAAAAAAACACACCTAAATAATCATGAGTCTTTAATGATATCAAAATGGAAACTGTTTCAAACTAAATGAAAATTTATAATGCAGCATATTGGTTCACAACATGATTAATGTAATTGATAGCACTAAATTTCAAACCTGAGCAACGTTGAATTGACAAATGTGCTATATCTATTTTTTCAACAATTAAAAAAGAATACAACATATTAAAACTTGTGAGATGTGACTAAGACAGCACTTAGAGGAACATTTATAACATTAAATGTCTATGTTGAGGGACACAGTTTCAAGTCAATGACCTCAGCTTCTATCTTAAGATACTATAAAAATAAGAAAAAGGAAATAATAAAGATCAGAGTAGAACTCAGTGAACGTAAAGACAGAAAAATGACATAAACAATCAGTGCAACCAAAGGCTGAGTCTTTGACCAAATCAACAAATGATAAATCTCTAAGTATAGTGATCAGGGAAAAGAGGGAGGAAATATGAGAGGTAATCCCAGTACAGATACTTCAGATACTGAAAGTGGTGTTGTTGTTAAGTGCCGTCAAGTCAGTTCCGGCTCACAGTGACCCTGTATAGGGTTTCTGAGGAGGTGGACTGGTGAGTTTGAACTGATGACCTTGCAGTTCAAACCACCCTTGAGGTCTAGCACT
>NW_006408621.1:11529404-11530330 GCF_000296735.1 Chrysochloris asiatica
TTTGATGTCCTTTTTTAGGGACTTGTCTTACATATTTTGGGCATGTCCCTAAAAAAGGACATCGTGCTTGGCAAAGTAGAGCTTAAACAAAAAAGAGAAAGACGCCCACCAAGATGGATTAACACAGTTGCTGTAGAAATGGACTCAGACTTGACAACAATCGTTTTGTTCAGGACTGGGCAATGTTTTGTTCCGTGAGCTTTAGACACTTAACTATCCCAGATACCTTGATCCATCCCCTCAACTCTCTGAGACCACTAAACTCAAACAGCATTGTCCCTGTCTTTGCCATGACCTAGCAAGTCCTTTCAGGCATTGCTAGAGTCTTTGTAGAGCTAATCTTGTGTCTTCTCTCTTAAGATTCTCTATCCTTTGTTCACGGATGTGCAACATTTTAAAATCATTGTTTTATACATTTCGTCCTGTTATTAGTGTTTTAGATTAGAAGGTAAATCTGATTCCTATAACTTTATCTCAGCTGGAAGCAGAAGTCTTCACTCTTAATGTTATAGAACCTGCAACATTCTTCAGAACATTGTTCTGTGGAGATGCTGAGAGCCAGAAGTGCCTGGAACTTTACAGGCCCATGGATAACCATAAAACAAGGAATAATTATGGAATATGAAAGTCAATTCCTTTGCCTGCAGGTGGGATAAACTCTGGCTTAATTAGTGTCCTAGTGCTCCCTGCGATCAGGCTTATATTGAACCCATGAATCTATGCCCTTGTTTTGCTTATTCTCATTTCTGATCTTTCCTCCCTGACTCACTTTGTAGGGGAGGTTGTTTCCAATAATTCACTTGCATCTGAATCCATATCTCGCTGTTAGCTTTTGGAGAACCCACAATAAAATCAGCTTGCATTTCAGAATTGTTCTTTTGTAAAATGTCTCCTTGGCTTGTCTAGTTTGGTGTTTTTTGTTTTTT
>NW_006408621.1:11530823-11532081 GCF_000296735.1 Chrysochloris asiatica
TGTTGCAAACCTCTACTATGAATATTGGCAAATATAAATGTGCATACTTGTTTCTGAAGATACAAATTTGTACTTGAACCATTTTAACTGCCTTCCCCATTTGATAATCTTCAAATATTAACCCCTGGTGACGGTTTTCTATCAACAATCCATCTATTAGGAAACATTTCCAAATCACTGGGATAGCTCAGCTTAACTACGTTGTATAAATGTTGTATAAAATAACTGACCTGATGTTTTTAGGTATCACTTATAAAGTAGAAGTGTAATTCTGATTCCAAGTGGATGGCATTTTTTCTCATCTTTGTGGCAAGTTTAATATTATTGTGTGAAACCGTCAAAACAATACTAGAAAAATTGTGCTTGGGGATGTGTAAGTTAAAAGAAAATAAAGTGAACATTTGCACTTAAGAAAATCCCACAAATTTTAATTTAGTGTTATTTCTTATAATTACTTTATATAAGTACAAAAATAATAGAATTTCAGCCTATGAAGCCCTATAGGACAGTTCTACTCTGTCATATTGAGTTGTTATGAATCAAAATCGACTCAGTGGCACACAACAACAGAAGACATTGACAAGACTCCCTGCTTTTATCCACTCATGGAGAGAAATCTTTTCAGCTCTAGCATCCCAATTTTAGAACTGTATTAACACATGGCTGCAAAAAAATTTTTTAAATGTTTTAAAAACTAGAATTTATAGTACTGCATTTTTTTTTCATTAATTTAAAAAAAGTATTAACTACGTCAAATCACATTATTTTTCTACTATAGAGAATTCTTCTTAAGACTGAGCCTTAATAGGCATAAAATTGTGTATTGGAGAAAGGAATGGATTTTAGATGACCACATGCTAATTTAAATGTCATTTCTAGGTGAGAGGCCTCGAAGAAAATATAGCAAAGGAATGCTTTCAGGTCCTAGACAAATTCTGTCACTGTGCTTCTTTTGGGTAATAATCTATTTTTTGTAATTCCAAAAAACAAACAAAAAAAACCACACTCATAAATGATTAAATCAATAAATAAATCATGTACTAGAATCACTTTAATTAAAATAGTACCTAAATGAAATCACCTTCCACGTATTTGTGTTGGGAAATAGAAAAGACCCAAAATAGCTCTTGGTCTCTAATTACAAACGTAGAGTTAATCCATCCCTTTCCTACAGATAGGTTTACAGCTACAAGATGTTATTGTTGTTGTTAACTGCCTTTGAATAGGTTTTTACTCATAGTAACCCTGTGTAGTTTCC
>NW_006408621.1:11532619-11533658 GCF_000296735.1 Chrysochloris asiatica
TTTCCTTATCTGTAATATTTGTTGTTGTTAAGTGCTGTTGAGTCCGTTCCAATTCATATTGACCCTGTATAGGGTTTCCAAGGAGCAGCTGGTGAACTTGAATTACAACCGACCTTGCAGCCCAGTGCATTTACCCATAGCGCCACATCAGGACTCCATCTATAATATAGAAAATATAAAAATAGCAATGTTTGTCTACTAGGAACATTGTAAGAATTCTTTGAAAGAATATATGAAAAGCACTTACAATAAGGTCTGACATTGACCAACAAATAAAAAGTGCTATGTGGTGCTGTAGGTTAAGCCCTGGACTGCAAACCACAAGGTTAGCAGTTCAAACCCACCAGTCACTCCTTGGAAACCCTATACAAAGTGGCTATTAGTCAGAATCCATTTAATAACACTTAACAACAATGACAACAATTATTATTGTTATTAATTACTCTAAGCAAAGCACTTATGGTCTACAAGCCCTTCACCCCCATTCAAAAAATGTCTCAAAACTGGACAAAAAATAGGGTAGAAGATGAAAAAATAGGGTCATTTATGGAGTCCTGGTGTGGCACTATGGGATAATGCACTGGACTGCAAGGTCAGTGGTTCAAGTTCACCAGCCGCTCTTGGTAAACCCTATACAGTGTCACTGTGGGTTGGAACCAACTCAACGACACTTAACAACAACACTATATATTTAATGGGATTCCTGGTATGGAACTGTGAGTTAATGCACTGGACTGCAAGGTCAGTCTGAACCACAAGTCAGTGGGTCAAGCTTACCCATCACTCCTCAGAAACCCTATAAAGAGTCTGTAGGATAAGCACTAGACTGCTAACCTTCAAACCTACTTGTTGCTCTTCAGGGCTGCTATGAGTCAGAACTGACTCAACAGCACTTATCAAAACCAAATATATTTAATAAAAGCCCAGGTGGTGCAATGGTTAAGTGCTCAACTGCTAACTAAAAGGTTGCTTCAAATCTACCAACAGTTCTGTAAAAGAAGAGCCCTGGCAACCTGTAACAGGTTTTTTATACAGATTT
>NW_006408621.1:11537243-11545934 GCF_000296735.1 Chrysochloris asiatica
CCAGGATTGGACATTGTTTCGTTCTGCTGTGCATGGAGTCGCTATGAGTTGGTTCCAACTAGATGGCACCTGACAACAACAACAATTAATGATATTATCTAATGATTTCCACATTCCATTGGGTCACCTCTCATTGGAATGGGCACAAATATGGATCACTTCCAATCAGTTGGTCAGATAGCCATCTTCCAAATTTCCTGGCATAGATAAGTGAATGCCTCCAGTACTACTGAAAAATTTATTTGTTGGAAGATTTCCATTGATATTCCATCAATTCCGGTTGTTCTTTGCCTTCAGTGAACTTGGACTTCCTTCAGTATCATTGGCTCTATATCATATGCTACTTCTTGAAGTGGTTGAACATTGACCTTTTTTTCGGGGGAGGGGGGTGTACAGTGAATCTGTGTATTCCTTCCTTCTTCTTTTGCTGCTTTCTGCATCATTTAATATTTTGTACATAGAATCCTTCAATATTTCAAGTTAAGGCTTGAATTTTTTTCTTCAATTCTTGTAGCTTGAGAAAGAAATGCTGAGCATATTCTTCCCTTTTGGTTTTTCTAATCCCAGGTCTTTGCACATTTCATTATAATCATTATAATTGACTTTATCTCCTTGAGCTGTCCTTTGAAATGTTTTGTTCAGCTCTTTTATCTCCTCATTTCTACCATTCACTTTAGGGTCTCTACGCTGGAGAGCAAGTCTCAGAGTCTCTTTCAACATTAGGGTAGGGTTTCTCAGTCTTGGAACTATTGGCATGTTGGAAAGGATAATTATTTTTTGATTTGGGGGAAGAATGTTGCCCTGTGCTTTGTAGGATATTTAGAAGCATCCCTGCTCCCTACCCCCTAAATACCAATAGCAAATCTCTTCCTCAGGGTGATAATAAAAAGATTTCCTAAATATTGCCAGATATTCCTAGGGGGAAAATCAGTGCTGTGGGTTAATGCGCTAGACTACAAGGTTGGTTTGAACGACAGGGTTGGCAGTTCAAGCTCACCAGCTGCTCTTCAGAAACCCTATGAAGGGTCACTAAGGGTAGGAACTGACTTGATGGCACCTAACAACAATTATACTCATAGCACTGCAGTACAATGCACTAGACCACATGGTCTGTTTGAACCACAAAGTCAACAAAGTCACCAGTCGTTCCTTGGAAACCCTCTACAGAGTCACTCTAAGTTGGAACTGACTCGAATGGCACTTATCGACAACAACAATATTAGATAGGCTTCAAAATTTTTGTGAAAAAATGGAATTAAAAGATAATGGGATTTTTACACCAACTTTTTTAACCCCTCCCCCCCCCCCCCCCCCACTTTTTTTAGGGTGATTAAGTTTTGAGAGGTTCTCAGAGAAAAGTTCCCCAGCTTTCTGTTGTTAAGTGCCGTCAAGCCTGTTACAATTCACAGCGACCTACTATACAGTATCCGAGATGCCAATGGTTAGCTTCAACCACTGACCTTGCAGCCCAGTGCATGGACCCGCAGTGCCACACTAGGAATCCATTTTGGGAGTGGAATATTCTCATCTGTTTACCAGTATTTGGAAACCAAGCAGAGAAAAAGACCTGGATATCTTGTCATGCAATATACAGACATTGACTTACTCTCTGTGATTGGCAGAAAAATGGCCTCTCAAAGATGTTCGTTCATATCCTAATCCCAGGAATTTCTTAATATGTCACATAACATGGCAAGGGATAATAAAGATCACAGATAAAAATTCAGTTTGCTGTTCAGCTGAAGCTTAAATAATGAGATTGTCCTGGATTATTCAGGTGAGCCAAATAAAATCACAAGGATTCTAAAAAATGTTGGAGATGCAGAACAGTCAGTGTCTGAGTGATGCCAGATGAGAAAAATCCATCTAGCTGTTGCTGGTTTTGAATGGAGGAAGGGGACCAACCATGAGCCAAGGAATGTGGGCAGCCTCTAGAAGCTGGAAAAGGCAGTAACAACAGCAAAAGTCCTTCCCTAGAGCCATTAGAAAGGAATGCAGCCCTGCCGTTACACATTGATTTTCATCCAGTGAAACCCATTTGGACCTTTGATTTTTCAGAACTTTATGATACTAAATGTGTGTTGTTTTATTCCATAATTTTGTGGTAATTTAGTACAGTAGCAAAACAAAACTAATATGGTTTCTTTGCTTTCAGTGTGATACTTTGCCATCCACCCTCAGCTCTGCCTGATACACCCAAATCCAAAACGACTCTGGGGAAATCTATCTTATTGTGCAACAAATCAACAAGTCCTACCTATCTTTCGTCAAGGTCGAAGAAGAAACAATCTTCAGGCTTCTGGATGGCAGTTTGTTCCTTTTAACCAACACTCCTATTGAAGCCCATCCCACTCCTTGAGGCTATTTTAGAGATGCCTTGTGCCTCCAGGATTCTGCAGCAAACATAGCCTTACTTTTATTATTTTAGGTAGTTATACCTCCTCATCTCTCTCTATTCTTCTAACTCAGTCACTGCTCATCCTTGCTCATTCTTCCAAATATTTACTAATATCTCTTGTCTACTACCTCTCATTCTGTATGCTCCTTAAGGGTTTGTGCTATTTAGTTCTTTATTGTCATTTTAGTGGGATTTGGAGAGATCATGGAAATAGACACCCATGTTCAATGATCTTATTTAACAGTTTTGGTTTTAGCTGACATTTTATTGAGCCCTTCCTATATAGTAACTCTACAAGTAAGCCTTCATGTGAATTATATAACTAGAATCTTATAAGAACTCAACCCTTCGGTTTGGGTTGCACCTCAATGTAAAGAAAACAAAAATCCTCACCACTGGACCAATAAATAACATCAAGATAAATGAGTAAAAGATAGAAGTTGTCAAAGACTTCATTTTGTTCAGATCAACCATCAACTCTTAAGGAACCAGTAGTTAAAAATCAAACAGTGTATAACATTAGGCAAATCTGCTACACAAGACTTCTTTGAAGTGTTCAAGAGCAAAGATGTCAGATTGAGCACTAAACTGTGCCTGACGCAAGCAATGATATTTTCAGTAACTTTCTATGCATGTAAAAGTTGGACAATGATTAAGGAAGACCATAGAAGAATTGATGCGTTTGAAGTATGGTGTTGGAGGAAGATATTGAAAGTACCATGTACTGCAAAAAGAACAAATCTGTGTTGGAAGAAGTAAGGTCAGAATGAGGCTTAGAAGTCAGGACAGCCAGATTTCATCTTTCATACTTTGGCCATATTATCAGGAGGGACCAGTCCCTGGAAAACAACATCATGTTGGTAAACTGGAGGGTACATGAAAAAGGGAAAGACCCTAAATGGATTGCATAATGGCAGTAATAATGGGCTCAAATGCAGCAAGGATTGTGAGGTTGGCCCAGGACCAGGCAGTGTTTCATTCTGTTGTGCATAAAGTCACTATGAGTCAGAACATAATAACTCAGTGGGATGTTGTTGATGTTAGGTGCCATCGAAATGGTTCCAACTCATAGCAACACTGTACAGGGTTTCCAAGGAGGAGCTGGTGAGTTAGAACAACTGACTTTGCAGTTCAAACCAACCTTGTGGTCCAGTGCTTATCCTATCTACAGTGCCACACCAGGACTCAAAGTTCAGCAGTTCAAACCCACAAATCGCTCCTCAGAAACCTTATACAGGGTCGCTATGAGTCAGGAGTTGATGGAATTAAGCAAAAATATATAATATATAAATATATATATTTCTTAGAATACTGGATTAAGCACTGGACTGCAAGGTCAGTTTGAACCACAAGGTCTGTGGTTCAAAGTCACCATCTGCTCCTTGGAAACCCTATACAGGGTCAATTTGAGTCTGAGTCACTTGACAGCACTTAACAACAACAATATAAAGGACTCCTGGTATGGCACTGAAGGATAAGCACTGGACCGCAAGGTAGGTTTGAACCACAAAGTGTTGGTTCAAACCCACCAGCTGCTTCTCAGAAACCCTGGACAGGGTCACTATGAGTCAACAACAACAGTATGTATTCATAACAGCCTTTCAAATTTTAGACTGAAATGTTATAAGGATTATCTGAGTACAAAGGAAGATAACATCTCCAGGCAAAGTCCTGCATGGCACTGTGGGAAAAAGCATTGGACTGCAAGGTCGGTTAGAACCACAAGGTCAGCGGTTCAAACTCACCAGCCATTCCTCAGAAACAGGGTCACTATGAGTCGGAACTGACTCGAAGGCACTTAGCAACAACAACAAGGCATATTTCCTTCTAGCTCTCAGGGTCACTACCTTTATGTAGATATCAGCCTCTCCCTTCAAAGCTAGACCAAGCAAGGCCAAGTGGACGAGGGGGAGATATTGTGTATTAAAGAATTCTTCTTCATTGTAGATGATCTGTTTCTAGAGGCTTTGGTCTGCCTGTTCCTAGAGCAAATTTTAAAAAAAGGATGACCTACCTCTGAGTATAATATACCATTTATATATACCTATGATGAGAGGGTTGTAACAATGGACTCTTCCTACTAGAGCTACACAGATCTACCCCTCCCACTAGAGCTCAGAATTATTTTGCTGGAGGCTACAATATTCTGAGTAGCTCACTCTGTACAAGCTTAGCAGAGCTGAGCCGCTTCAGCATGTTGGACTAGCCTTTGATGCAGACTGGTTGAACAGGTTCTGGATCTACGGAAGAACTGGTTTGACTGGCCTGTTATGCCAACATATTCTGGTTTGATTCCATGTTCCACAGTCTGTAGAAACCTGCCCAGCCAGTTAAATGAAAGGCATATTAGGTTATCCATTGCACACAGTATATAGCTTAGATGCAAGCAGAACTCTTCCACATAGCAGTAGTGTCTAGCAAACTACTGTGGTCCAGAGAGGTGACTTCCACAGATTTAATGTTTTAAGTTCATAGCTTCAGGGAAAGTCAACAGTAAAACACCTTCTGCTTTTGACCAAGAGCAAAGGTTTTCTAAGTAAACTGAAGGGTAAGTTAATATATTTTCTATATCTCTGAATTTTCTATGCATTTTTGGTAGGTTAAGAAATTAAGTTTCAGAAAACTTTTTAACATATTAATACCTGCATTATACCTTTCCTATAAAACTGTCATTTTATGATACTTGCACCTATATGTGCATTGATATATTTGGATAAAGTTTATCTGGTACATAATATATATATTTTTATATATGTACATATATATATTTCCCTATTAATGATTCATCTTTAATAGCATACTATTGTTTCCCAGGCTGTTGTTATATGGATATATTGTATATGATAAATCTGATTTTAGATAAGAATAAAAAATGTCTTTTAAAGGCAAAAGAAAAAAAGTGTTGACCTGCTTAATGATCCTAAGTACATTAGAGGAACAATTCACAGAAAGAGCTGAGGAGTGTGAAAAATAAAGATTGTGGAATTTGGTAACTGATTAACTATTGGAGCCCAAATGCACTTGCTGAGCTGAACAGAAAGGAATGAAGACAGGTTTTGTCATGCCTACTAGGTCTTAATTTTTTTTCAAGCTATTTTTTTCCTCTTTCGGCTATCTGTATTACATTTTAAATTATTATTTTACTTCTCACTTTCATTAATCCAGTTAATTTTTTCAGTAGTTTGTGTCATTTAAAATGAAACCTCTTTCATTTTGACATACCAAACTACCCCCTTAGTTATTAATATTACATAAATTGGATGTAGACATCTTCTTTGGCATTCAATTTAACTGAACAGCTGACATATGACTTTATCTAGGATTTAAAATTTTTTATTTGCCAGATTTATATTGAGTACTTTCTTGTCAAGAGCTATCTTTAGCTATCATTATAATAAGAGTTAGCCTTGAATTGAACAAGACTAATGCATCCCTTACATTGCCCCAGTTTTCTTACTTTTTAGATTATTTATTAAAGAAACCATTATGTTTCCTTAATGGTTTCTTTAATAAATAATCTAAAAAGTGAGAATAATGTTTAGATGAGAACCCCTTTGGCTACCTTTTGCTCCTGCTCCAAAGTAATTCTGCATAAAGCTTCTGATAATTCAGCATAAGTACTGAAGAACTATATAACATAGCTGCAAAAAGAATGCGCTGATTCAGCAAACCAAAATTAATTTCACTCAATATAAATTATATTTTTAATAATATAGATGAAAACTTTCAGGTGATTGACTTTTTCTTTTTTCAATTCTTTTTCAGGATAGATAGATGTATACTACTATAGTGGTTCTCATGAATGAATGTATTGCATAAAATAATTTTAGAATTTTAAAACACTTTCAAATACAGAGTTTTCTGTTTAAAGAATATGCAATTTGGGATTCTAATTTATTTACTGGACATTTTTTATGTCTCTAGTTTTGAGAAAAGTTATTTATGAACTTTTAATGTGAAATCCATGGCTAAAATCTTAAGTCTAACTCTACATTTTGGAGGAGGATTCATTTTCAAATACGTAAAAAAATTCTATTAAATATAACTTTATTTTTCAAAAATTGATTCCTTGAAAATATTAATACATTGTGATATTTTGTTAAAATTAAGGATATGTGAGATTTATCAGTCAAATTAGAAATATATGTGTATGTGTGTGTGTATTTTATACAACCCAACAGCATTTTAGGGTCCTGTTCAAAAGTGATCTGCTCATTTAAAAAATTTTTTATTCTCTACGTCTAGCCAGCGATGCATTTCTTAGCCTTTATTCCTAGCTACACAATGCCACACAATGAATCCTTGTGCCAACATTAGCTTTGAACAACTGTTACCTTTTTTCTTCCTGAATAACTTCGTGTGCTTCCTACTAGAAGCAGTTAGGCTCATGAAATTTCCAAGCTACGGAAAATCTCAAACTGTAAACAATGAATCCACCTTCTCATTTTTAAATTGAGGAATGAAGAGCCCATAAATCTCACTAAATTATATTATACAACCTAAGGGTGAAGTCAGAACCAAAAAGTCCTGGTTTCCTGAATACCAGCCTAGCCTAGGAGTTTTCTCACTCTCCTGTGTTGATATTTTTGAATACTACATGAAATCTATGTTTTATAATATATTTTTAAAATACTAATGAGCCCTGTGTTGCTGTAGGATAGACACTGGACTGCTAACCACAGGGATGACAGTTCAAACCCACCAGCCTCTCTGTGAGAGAAAGATGAGGCTTTCTGCTCCCAGAAGATTTATAGCCCCAGAAACCCTAAATAAGACTGATACGAATTGGAATGAACTCTATGGCACTGGGTTTTTCAAAAAACTAAAACTATGTTTTATAGTTCTATGCTAATGGGTCTTTGTTGAACTAAGAAATTATTGCCTTTATATTTTAGTTTATATCATTATTACTCCCCAACACTGTTAGAATATTGCCTCAATTTATGGGGTTGTTACAGGTAATAAAAGTGGCTACCACTTCAAACCCTAGTCTCTTGTTGCTGTAGATAGGTGCCATCGATCCGCACCAACTCGTAGCGACCCTATGCACAGCAGAACAAAACTCTGCCCGATCCTGGGCCAACCTCACTACATTGAGTCCATCGATGCTGCCACCTGGCCAATCCATCTCGTTAGGGGTCTTCCTCTTTTTCTCTGACCCTCCATCTTACCAAAAATGATATCCTTCTTTATTGATGGTTCCCTCCTGACAGTATGTCCAAAGTATGAGAGTCTCTTAACGCCATCATAAAACTTGTTTCATACTATTAAAAATGTCTCATATTTTTTCATATTTGTGCAGATTATTAGTAGATCCTGCTATCGTCTCTGACTTAATACTACTGCAAATTGTCTCAACTGTTGATTCTCTTAGTATGTGTAGTATATCTGAGGGTAAGTCAAAACGTAGACCACTAGTTCATACATGCACAATTTAAATCCAAACAAAACTTGTTTAAACATGTCTCTATGATTGTGGGATGGCTGCAGACAAGTTCTCTCAGTAATATGCTTGCCTTAGTATCATTTGTTGTTGTTAAGTGCCGTTGAGTCAGTTCCGACCCATAGTGAACCTGTTTAGGGTTTCCGAGGAGCAGTTGGTGAGCTTGAACCACCAGCCTTGGAGTTCAAACGATTTTGCAGTCTGACGATTAGCCCACAGCGCCACACCAGGACTCCGTTAGGGTGTCTTTTTTTAAAATGTCCAACCAAAACTCAAAAAACATTGAAAAAGAATATGATTCGAGTCTGTTGAGGATGGCAAAGCTATTAGCTTGACATAATGTAAATCAAAGAGCACAGAATCTTCAGAAAAGGGTTGTTGTTGTTGTTGTGTGCTGTTGAGTCAGTTCAGACCCATAGCAACCCTGTATAGGGTTTCCAAGGAGCAACTGGTAAACTTGAACCACTGACCTTGCGGTTCAAAGGACTTTGCAGTCCAGCTCATTAGCTCACGGCGCCACAGGGCTCCTTTAGAGAGATGGAAACACTGTCTACAGAAGTGTATACACCTAGATGGAGGATGTCTCAAGACACAGTCGCTTCACATTTTGATATTTTCATTTAATGAAAGTTTCTATGATTTTGTAGCAATATAATTTTTTTACTTACCTTCATATATAAGGAGCTCTAGTAGCGTAGTGGTTACGTTTCGGGCTGCTAATCTCACGGTAAGCAATTCAAAACGGTAAGTTGTTCCGGAGGAGAAAGATGAGGCTTTCTGCTCCCATAAAGATTTACAGCCTTGGAAACCTGTACAGGGTCACTATAAGTCATAACCGACTCCACGGCAC
>NW_006408621.1:11546034-11587596 GCF_000296735.1 Chrysochloris asiatica
CCCATAAAGATTTACAGCCTTGGAAACCTGTACAGGGTCACTATAAGTCATAACCGACTCCACGGCACATAACAGCAACAACCTTCATATATATATGTATGCTTTTTTTTTTTTTTTTAGTGATTTGCATATGGATACTGTTTAAGATTTGTTTAAGAATTTACTATTCCTAAAACTTGGAATCTGGGTGTAGCATTGTAGGCTAAGCACTGGACTTCTGACCACAAGGTCAGTGGTTCAAATCAATTTAACAGCAACAACAAAACGTGGTTAGAACTGACAGGGAAATTTTAATAAACTTATGAGGACCAGAATTGCAAGATTCAAACCCATTTTAGAAGCAGTCCAAACCAAAACCCATTGCTGTGGAGTTGATTCCAACAAAGAGCAGCCCAATATCTAACCCATAGTGCCACCAGGGCTTCTATTAAAGATTACTCAACTGCCATTGAGTCGATTCCAACTCATAGTCACCCTGTATAGCCTTTTGTCATCATAGTTAAGTGCCATTGAGTCGGTGCCGACCCATAATGACCCTAATAGGGTTTCGAGGAGCAGCTGGTGAGCTTGAACCACCGACCTTGCAGTTCAAAGGGCTTTGCAGTCTGGCGCATTAACCCACAGCGCCATACCAGGACTCCGGAATGCTTTACAAGGCTGAAAATCTTCACTGTAACAGAAGTCTCATCTTTCTCCTGATGAGCGGTTGATGGGTTTGCTTATCCTACAGCTCCAAAAGGGCTCCTTATTAGAGGTGATGTTGTTGTTAGTAAGTGCCAACAAGTCAGTTCTGACTCACAGAGAACCTTCACAACGTTTCGGAGGAGCGGCTGGAGGGCTTGAACAAGAGAGGAGCTTACCCTGTGGTTAGCAGTCCAGCGCTTGAAAGGATTCAATGAGATATTATGTATAAAACACCTAGTCATTTCTAAAACATACTAGCTGTTCAGCAAATGTTAATACCTCTCTCATTCCCTTAATAGAACACATGATAAGTTTCAATAAATAACACCTTGACTAAGAGGTGTCAAAACTTACAGTATACATTTTGGTTTTGTCAGAAAGATAAATATTAAATCAGCAACTTTAAGAAGCATTATGATTTGATTATGGAAAACATTTTGTTCTTGAATGAAATTTTTAAAATTAGCTTATACGATCCAATTAAAGACAAAAAGGCCTTTGTTAAAAATATTTTGAGAGTATACCACCACTATAAAAGGTTTAAGTCATAACTGTTTTTGTGGCATTGAGGATTAATGTACTAGATTGCAAGGTCGGTTTGAACTGCAAGGTCAAGCACTTCAAGCTCACCAGCCATTCCTTGGAAACTCTATACAGTGTCACTGTGAGTCAGAACCGACCCGGCATCACAACAACAACAACAACATACTACAATAGGCATCTTGGTGTGGCACTGTAGGATAAACACTGACTGTTAACTGCAAGGTTGGAGGTTCAAGCCCACCAGCTGCTCCTAGGAAACCCTATGCAGGGTCACTATGGGTCAGAACCAACTCCATAGCACTTAACAACAACATGCTAATATAAGAAAGTGTGACTTGGGTAATCCAAATGATAACACCTGTGGCTAGTAGTTTCTATGATCATAACAATGTGAAGCTAGACATCAGTAACAGAAAAAAAAACAACAAAAAACCCTTGAAAACACACAAACATGGAAATTAAAGAATGGTGTGACACCGTAAGATAAACACTCAACAGCAAAGTCCGTTTGAACCCATCGGCCATTCCTGGAAACCCTATACTAGGTGACTATGAGTCGGAACCAACTCAATGGTACTTAACAACAACAACGTCTCATATGACATCAAGTTAGTTGGTCGAGCATTTTTCTATGCTCTTCGATTGTGCTCTTTACATTACCAATTAAACTATTTCTTCAGAACCCTAAAATATATGCTTTTTTCTTCTTAAAGATTCCCTGCCAAATTAAGCTTATTAAGTTAATATGTTGTTGTTGTGTGTCGTGGAATCGATTCTGACTCATAGTGATCCTGTGTAGGGTTTCCAAGGCTATAAATCTTTATGGGAGCAGAAAGTCTTAACTTCTTCTCACAAAGCAGCTAGTGGTTTCAAACTTCTAACCCTGTAGTTAGCAGCCCAATGCATAACCCACTATGCCACCAGGGCTCCTCATACACTGGTAGTAAATAATGATGTGGAGAGTGGATCCAAAATGTGCTGCTTTATAAGAAGTGAGATAGACTAGTGTTTATCATTTTCTAAAAGTAATACTGGAATCCCTGATTAGTTTTGAACAGTTAACTTGTTTTGCTGCTAACTGAAAGGTTGAAGGTAGGAGTCCACCCAATATATGAACAAAAATGAGGAAAGAGGGTTGTCATTGTTGTTGTGATGTGCCGTGGAGTCGGTCGCGACTCATCACGACCCTGTACGGGGTTTCCAAGGCTGTAAATCTTTATGGGAGCAGAAAGCCTCATTTTACTCCCGCGGAACAGCTGGTAGTTTCCAATTGCTGACCGTGAGATTAGCAGCCCAATTCGTAACCACTACGCTACCAGAAAGAGGGTGGGACTTGATAAAAAGAGCCAATTATAATACAAACGGATCTTATTGAGCATTTGCGATCAGTTTAATTGCTATACAAAATAGTTGCTATTCAAATAAGCATTCTTCTGATGCTTATAATTTGAATTTATATCCACAGTAAAATAATTTTATTTTTTTCTTAAATTTTAGAGATGATATGTAGTCATTATCCTTGAAGATAAAACTACAACTTTACCAATTTAGTTCACTAATTATATATTCTTATTAAAGCTATTTTCTTAGATTCATAAGCAATCTTTCTGTGACTACTGATTAAATCTGTACTTAATTTTGTACATTTAGAATAGATATATTCTAAATTAGTATAAACAATTGAAGATAATCTCTCAGTAATATGCTTGCCTTAGTATCATTTGTTGTTGTTAAGTGCCATTGAGTCAGTTATGAATGACTTAGCCACCCTTTTAAAGGGTTACTGAGGAGCGACTGGTGGGTTTGAACCACTAACCTTGTGGTTTGCAGTCCAGTAGCACCATATCAGTACTCCATGTTTGAAACTTATCACCTTAAAAATAACCTGATAAAATAAGCCTATTATCTTAGAAGTGTTGCTGACAATGTAAAAATAGAACTTAGTAATGAATTTTAATTTCAAACTTATATCTTAAATCTATTCTCAAGAAAGTTCTTTTTCTATTGTACCTACAACAATTTAGATTCAGAATGAGAAACACTACCTTCCAACATGAAAACATTTGAAACCAAATGCATTTCTGAATGAATCTAGAAACATTAAGAAATACAAAATTGATGATAATGTTATATGACTTGTGGAACAAAATGTATATGGACATGGAATAATATTACGGTACTGCTCTGTGATGAAATCTTCTAAGAAATTGATATTTAACATATAAAGGTCTAAATTTGGAGGTCCCGGGCTTCCTAAATGAAAGTGGATGAACTACAGTCTGAGATGGTAAGATTGTTCACTTTTCTGAGAATATCAATATTTCAATCAGTATTACAAAAATATAATAAATAATGAATGGTAAATTGCATTTACACAGCATTTTAAGGAGCTGCTGAATTCTATTCTACTTACTTTCCAGGTACTTGTTTAACAAAATTTCAAACAAACACACGTTGTTCAGAAATGAGTAGAATGCTAATGAACTATATAATAGGGGATGATCCCAACCAGCAAGGAAAGAAACCATCCAGTTTTAGCAAGCATACAAATCAGGATTAAATCACAAGTTTGCCACTCAAGTAGAAAAGAAATCTTATAAATTGTTTTGTGTATCATTTGACTCTTTGTATATCATGTGGCTAACATGAAGGGTTACTCTGGAATCTGGCTACAAGCCATTCAGCGAGAAAAGTTCTTTGGTTCTTTTCAGAACAGTAATACCACAGTTTGTTTTCCCACAGTTTTACTTGTTAATATGTGAGTGCATACTTCTTTGAGATGAATGATATGTTCTAGTTCTGCCAGTAACCCTGAACATCTAACTTAAGTTAAATTCTTAGCAGTTCTTTGGTCCTATAACAAACCACATGTTAATACTAATGTTAGAGCCAAATAAGTAATTCCAAATCACATTTCCACAAAGGAAAGAGCATGGCAGCTCTAAAATAAAAATTGGACTCTAAAATAAAAACTGGGTAATTTTAAAAATCTGACTTCCCATTAGATGGTTGGTTTATTAGAACCATTAGCTCAGTTTATTAGAACATTTGATTAATGGTATCATACTACTTCAGTCTCTGTGGAGTCAGTTAGCTTGAATTTATTCCATAATCACAGATTACACAACGCAGCATAACTAGTGTAAATGACCAGCAATAGTTCTCAAAGTGTCCTCCAGGAAATATTTTAATCACTTGAGAGGTACCTATTAAAAACGCAGATGCCAAACTCCATTCTAGACATATTGCATTAGACTCTCTGGTGGGTAGGTTAGAGGAATCTACAGATTAACGTATTCTCTACATTATTTGAATGCCCACTAAAGTTTCTGAAACAGCAAAGGATTCCCTTGCTTATAAGAGATATTGACCAAGAGAATATGAGTCCCTCCAAATCCAACCCATTGTCACTATTAGAAAACCATCTCAAATGCTCACACATTTTTGGTTCAGCATTAACATCCTTGCAGGTAACAGCATGCATGAATGTCCCAGCTATGTATGTAAATTTTGAGAAGTTAAATTTTCCATTAATAGCTCATTAATAAAAAAAGATAGTGAAATGGAAACCTTTTATTTCCCCTTTTTTCTCTTTGTGTTCTCTTTGGAAAGCAGATCCTCAACCCTTAGTTTATGTGCAAATTCTTATTTGGGAAGTTATCCCAGGAAGCAAGAGAAGAAAAGAAAGGGAAAAAAAGGAAAACCAATGTAAGATTGCACTTTTTAGTTTGTTTCTCACTATGAACAAAGGGGCTCAATCCTGGTATCTCAGAATTGGCTGTGAGAGGCCAAAAGAGAAGAGCATTTATCCACCAGTTCTGATGGCCACTGGTAAAGGTTGACTCGTGAGTTGTTCATTTCCTCACACTTGAGGTTGAACTGTGCTTCCAGTGGCTTCAGAGAAAAGCCTGGGGCAGAAAGTCGGGTGAGGAACCATCAGGTTTCATCTGCAGGAATCTGGTTGCCACCCAGTGACGGAAGCAATAGGATCCCAGAGGTGTTCAACCCACTATTAGAGGGAAAATATGGTCATACTCTCGTTCCCTTAGTTTCGTAATTTAACTCATACACAATACAACTCAAATGGACTTTCTGGGAAATGAGTAAAGCAATTTCTAATGTAAAGTGAGGAATTTTAGCCTATTTTTGTCTGATATATTTGATCCATTCCCACAAAACCTGAGATGCACTGAAATTTAATCTTCTGTGAGAAAGCTATTTTCTAATAAACTACAACTTATTTCCTGAATTTGGTTGCCAGTTTTTTAAAGGGGCAAAAAGCAGCAATATGAACCATTTGTATGTATTCTGCAAATACTTTGATCCTAAGGTTTTAATGCTTCATTTATATGGGCAAAATTATTGTAAAAACAGATTGACTACAATGAAGCCGCAGGTAACACTTTGCATTATCGTGAAACACAGAATTTTGAATAGTACAAGTTTGTCTTGGACTCCGTCCAACAGGGTTTGGTTACAAGAACTAATTCATTATAACCCATATTGTGATCCTGAAGCATGACTCTGGAGAATTCATTACACAAAGTCTCTAGTCAAGTAGGTTAAAAATAGAGAAATTGAACAGTCATATGCTTTGATTAAGTAAAGACCATGTTGATTTGTATAATGATAAAAACTTAGTTTACAGAAAGTGAAGGAGGCACAGGTACAAACAAAAATTTGATTAAAAGCACATGATCTTGTCATCTAGCTTAAATTATAATAAAATAAAATAATTAAATATATTAATTTTGGTAAGAGGTATACCCTGTATAGGGTTTCTGAGGCTGTAAATATTTATGGGAGCAGAAAATCTCATCTTTCTTCCTTGGAATGACTGGCAGATTCGAACTGCTGATCTTTTGGTTAGCAGCCCAGCTTGTAATCCACTATACTACCAGGGCTCCTTATGATCACTCTTAGAAGGTAGTTAAGTAATGAAATAATAAGGGTGAAATAGCAAGATGGGACTGAAGAGGGCATGGCAAATAAGAAAACATGGCAATACATACTGTTGAACTAGCCCAATAGTAAGATACCCTGGACCCTTATTTTTGTAAAACAAAGAAATCAAATAGACTCAGATCTTCACTAAATAGCTGAGAAGATCATAAATTATTCAGTAATGAATTCTTATAACCACCAATTCCTGAAACAATGTTTGCAGCTGGGCTAGCTGATGTCCGAAATCCCTTGGAATATAATGGAAATAACTAAAAAGCAAAAATCACTGCCATCAAGTCAATCATAACAATCCCACAGGCCACAGAGAAGAACTGAGCTCCATAGGGTCTTCTTGGCTGAAATCTTTACAGAATCCATTGGTTAGGCCTCTCTTTCATGGAACTGTAGTGTGTACTAAAGCCTCCAACATTCCAGTTGGTAGTTGAGCGCAAACTGTACCATCCAGAGACCTGAAACAATAATAACACAATATAATTGTTGTTGTTTTGTTGTTAGGCGCCATCGAATCAGCATTGACTCATAGTGACCTTATGCACAGCAGAACGAAACAATGTCCGTTCCTGAGCCAACCTCACTACTGTTGCCACATTTGAGTCTCCATCAATGCCACCACCTGGCCAATTTGTCATTCCCAGCATAGTAAACCATGTGGTTGTCAGATTCATAATGGCCAATACCAGACCATTTCAGCTCACTAATGCCTAAGATATCGATGTTGATGCATTCCATTTCATTTTTGACAACTTCCAATTTTCCCAGATTCATACTTCGTACATTCCATGTTCCGATTTTCAATGGATGTTTCTCTTCATTTGAGTTGTGCCCCATCAGCAAAAGAAGGTTCTGTGGGCTTTTCTCCCACGAGCTTAACTCCATTCGAGTCAACTGTATTTTGAGGAGGCATCTCTTCCCCAGTCATATTTTGAGTGCCTTCCAACCTGAGGGGCTCATTTTCCGGCACTGTATCTGACAGCATTTCTCTGCTATTCATAAGGTTTTCGGTGACTAAAGATTTGGAAGTAGTTTGTCACTCTTTCTTCCTAGTCTGTCTTTGTCGGGAAGCTCATCTGAAACCTGTCCACCATGGGTGACCCTGCTGGTTATTTAAAATACCAGTGGCATAGCCCTCAGAATCACAGCAACTCACAAGCCACCACCATACGACAGACAGACGAGTAGTGGCCGTTTGGTTTTATAACACAATATAACACTTACTGATTAATCTCAATTATGTGAGTAAAATAAGATAATATACTTAAAACCACTTAAAATGTAATTTGATCCAGAAGAAAGATGAGACTTTCTGTTCCCACAAAGATTTACAACCTCGAGAACCTTATACAGGGTCGCTATGAGTTGGAACCACATAATTATAAATACATCACAATTTGTGTAACAATTCATCAATTTAATTCTCTCAAATACTCAAGGTATATACTATTATCATGTCCATTTTATTAGAGCCATGGGCTGCCAAAAGAACCAACAGATCTGTGTTGGAAGAAGTGAAGCCAGAGTGTTCCTTGGAGGCCAGGATGGTCAGATGTCTCTCATACTTTGGACATATTGTCAGGAGGGGCCAGTCGCTAGAGAAAGATATCATGTTTGGAAGGTCAGAGAAAAAGAGCAAAACCCCCAACGAGATGGATTGGCCAAGTGGCAGCATCAATGGACTGAAGCATGGCAATGATAGTGAGGTTGGCCTAGGATCGGGCAGTGTTTCGTTTTGCTGTACATAAAGTCGCTATGAGTTGGTACCAACTCGATGGCACCTAACAACAACAACAACATTTTATTGGTAAAGAAACAGAAGTACAGAGCAGTTTAATTATTTGCTCAGTAAGGCTAAAATCAATTCAGCAGATTCAGTGGAACTGCTGCTATGTTTCCAACCTACAAAAATATATTACTAGATACTTGGAGTTTCCGGAACTCACAATGGTTTCCCAGGGCAGGACCTTTGCATATGCCTTCTGCTGCTGAAGCCTTCCACCACTGTGCTCCTAGAAGGCACGCTACTTCAAACTTCTCCGACGTCTTCTTTAAGAGATTTCTCATATATTATTTCCTTCTCATGACAACCTCTTTAGACACTGTTGGAGACATAAGACTTGTCTAGGAAACTTGCAGGAGTCCTGGTAACATAGGGGAATATGAGTTGGGCTGCCAATCAAAAGGTCAGCAGTTAGAATCTACCAGTCCCTCTGTGAAGGAAAGATGAGGAAATATTAAAGATTACAATATAATTTAAGGTATTTCAATTTATTTCTTTTAAAATTTACTATATGAAAGAATCCACAATTTGGGACTAGGGAAGCCAGTATAATTCCATCAGAAGTCAATTTATATTACTCTCTCAATTACAAGGCAAGTGAAAGAGCACGTGCCATCATTACAAAGAAATGTAATTATGAGTGCAAGAAAGTCTAAGCAAGGACCTGGATTGAGCCATACAATAGGTGCTTTATTCCAATCCTGACTGAAAGAGCCTAACTTATTTTCATCTTCTCAATTATGAGACACAAATTAAATTGCTATCTGATTTCATAGTAACCAATTGCAATGTGAAAAGAGCCCTGATGCTATGGGTTAGGTATTGGGCTGTTTACCAAAAGGCTGGTAATTTTTTAAGTAAACAGAAAAATACACTGAGTCTGCAAATTAGCTTTTAGCTAGCAATCATTTTTTAGTCAAAATTCAGAAACTCTTTAGTTATTTTCTGAAAAACATTTTCTAAATTAGAAAAGCACAAAATAATCTTATAGGTAGACTTTACTACTCAAAAGCAGAATGGGGTGCTGAAAACAGTATAACATATGTAGGGTTTATAGCCAGACGACTGCAGATAGTCTTGGGTCTATTTATCTACTTTAGATTAGAAAAAGCAGAAAGCCACTATTTTTTACATGAGTTGTATTATCTGTGCCATTGTAACCTTTTACAAGCATTTAGATAGTGGTATCTTCATGTGGCGCCGTGAGATAATGCGCTGGACTGCAAGGCCCGGTTTGAACCACAAGGTTGGCAGTTCAAATTCACCAACCACTCCTTGGAAACCCTTGGAAATACAATGGTTGCTGAGTCAGACCCAGACTTTAAGGCACTTAACAAAAACAACATCGTAAATATTTCAGGAGTCCTGGTGTGGTACTGTAGGATAATACACTGGACCACAGGGTCAGCGGTTCAAACTCAACAGCCGCTCCTTGGAAACTCTACACAGGGTCACTATGAATTGGAACTGACTCCATAGTACTTAACAGCTACACGCATACATATTTGAGGAGCCCTGGTGTGCCGCTTCAGAATAACACACTGGCCTGCAGGATCAGTTTGAACTGCAAGATTGGTGGTCCAAACCCTCCAGCTACTCATTGGAAAGCCTATACAAGGTTGCTATGTGTCAGAACCAACTGATATTTAACAAACAATAGTATGCATTTTTGAAAAAGAAAGACATCCTACTACAATCACTTATTTAAAATTTTTTAGTTTATTTTTCAAATTCCTTAAAATTTCTGACCTTTAATTTATTACTCAAACCAGGGAATTTTTTGAAAGTAAAGGAGAGGGAGAACTATTAATAATTAAACCAGAAAAACAAGGACTAGTGCATAAACTAGGACTTACTGGTAAACCTGCAACAGCAGATTTGAGAAGAGGAAGCTTATCTGTTTTAGCCTGAGTAGTATAAGAAAACATTGTCATTAAGAGTATAAAGTAATTTAAAACAAATTTAATTTCACTATAAATATCTAGCACTTTTGGATTATATATAGGTTAGAAAAAGCAAAAAGTTATTATTTTTTCTCAAGCAAAGTTAGAATAGGAAAAACTGAATAGTCAGCCAGGGCGTTTGAAGACAGATGTGTAGCTTCATGTGGCATGAGGACATTACAGAGCATACTTCTGTGCCAGCAGTGAATAAATTTATCAATTCAGAGATGGAAGCATTACCATTTAAGACGTGAATAATTGTATTTTCTGTAGACCAAGCAATGAATATTAAACATGTTTGTTCTTGTGAATCTATCAAGGAATGCTTTAATTATAAGTCTCCAAGTGTCAGTGACTTGTTCCTACTGTTAACCCCTCAGAATTTTTTCCACTGATATTACTGGAAATATTATTCCCACAGCTTCCATCATGACAGCATTATACTTATACTCATAGAACAATGCAATATAATACTGTACATTTATTTATTGCATGAAGGTAAAGATTTGCTTTTCAAGCTTCCTCAAATAAAATCAACTCTTCTACTCTGTCTCAGTAATCAGTCGTAATTTCTTTTATTAGCTCTACTGCAGTTAAGTTCTTGATGTTGTTAGGTGTCCATGAATTGGTTTTGACTTATTAATAACCTCATATAATTCACAACTGCCCTTGGATTTTCTAGGCTGTAATCCTTATGGAAGTAGAATAACAGGTCTCTCTCTTGTGGAGGCACTGGGTGGGTTGTAAATACCAGCATTTTTATTAAAAGTCAAGTACTTTAACTGTTATACCACCACGACTCCGCAGTTAGATTCTTCTTGTTGTTAAGTCGGTTCCGACTCACAGAGAGGACCCTGTATAGAGTCTCCCAGGAGTGGCTGGTGAGTATGAACTGCCAACCTTGTGGTTCAAATGGGAACTTGTGGGCCAGTGCATTATCCTGAAGTGCCACGCCAAGTTCTTAGGCTGTCATAAATGCCGCTGTTAGAGATAAGACCTAAGGGCTAACCATCTTAAATTGCCTTATAGTTTTCATGAATGTAATATTTATGGGGAGTCCTGGTGTGGACTGCTAACCACAAGGTCTGTGGTTCAAACCACCAGCCACTCCTCAGAAACCCTATACAGGATTGCTATGCGTTGGTATCGACTGAATGGCACTTTACAATCTTTATGCAAGCAGACTGTCTGTCACTCCTCTCTCCCATGAACTATTGACTTTTTGGTACCGTTTTGTACCAACAGGGCTCCTATAATGTAGATTATAAATAATGACCACCTAAGATACTGTCCTGGTGTAGTGCTGTAGGATAAGCACTGGACTTCTAACTGCAAGGTTGGCAGTTCAAACCCACCAGCCACTCCTTGGAAACCCCATACAGGGTCACTATGAGTCGGAATTGACTCAACAGCAACAAAAGGCAATGTCAAAATAAAAGCTGTGTTACTGACCCCCTACCTGACCCCTTTGAATGTTAAGTGTATCTTTAAATATGTATGTATATAACTGCTCAACCTAATTGGAATCTTGGCAATATTAATTCAAATAATAAACAAAATGTTTTGCACTTGGGGCCAGATCATTAATTGATATATATTCCCGCTTTTAAACAACACAAAGTACCGTTTGAATTTCAAGGTGGGCAATACAAGCTCACTGCTGCTCCTCAGAAACCCTATACAGGGTCGCTATGGGTCGGAACCGACTCGACGGCACATAACAACAACAACAAAGTAATTACTGCAAATATTTTTTTCTTTCTAATGTTATGTTATTGTTGTTGAAAATAAATACAGCAAAACATACACCAGTTCAACAATCTCTGCACAATTAATGACAATGATTACATTCTTTAAGTTATATAACCATTCTCATCCTCCTCTTCTGAGTTGTTCCTTCCCTAGTGACATAAACTCACTGCCCCCTAAGTTTTCTGTCCTTTCAAGTTGCTGTGGTCAATCTGATCCCATATGTTGTTGTTGTTGTTATGTGCCGTGGAGTCGGTTCTGACTCAGAGTGACCCTGCATAGGGTTTCTGAGGCTGTACATCTTTATGGGAGCAGAAAGCCTCATCATTCTCTCGTGGAACAGCTGGTAGTTTCGAACTGCTGACCTTGTGGTTTGCAGCCTGATTTGTAACCACTACGCTACCGGAGCTCCTTATCCCATATAGATAGTTCTTAAAGGACAAAATGTTCAAGGCAAACCTTTTCCACTAGTTAAGCTAAATGATGGCTTGGCTGTAATATGATGGCAATGGTAGAGGTTGTGTGCCATTGAGTTGAGTCCGATTCATAGCAACCCTGTCTATATAGGGTTTCTGAAGCTGTAAATCTTTACAGGAGCAGAAAGCCTCATCTTTCTCCTGCAGACCAGCTGGTAGATCTGAACTGCTGACCTTTCAATTAGCAATCCTACTCATAACTCACTATGCTACCAGGGCATAAATATTATTCAGGTAAAATTTTTGGTTAAAGATTTAAAGATTATCTCAGGGCAATAGTTTCAGAAGTCCATTCACCCTCCAGAAAGTCTAGAGTATATGAGAATTTGAAATTCGGATCTGCATTTTCCTCCTTTTAATCAGGATTCTTCTATTGATCAAATTGTTCGGTAATGGTAGCTAGGCGCCATCCTCTTCTTCTGGTCTCATGGCAAAAGGGACAGATGTTCACTGAGGCATTTAGCCACACAATCCATTATTGTCATTGTTGCTAAGTGCTGTCAAGTCAGTTACAACTTAGAGTGGCCCTTCTAAGGTCTCTGAGGAGCAACAGGTGGATTTAAACCACCAACATTGCAGTTAGCAGTTCAATGCTTATCCTACAGCGCAAGGCCAGGACTCTATAAATTCCATATATTTCTCCTATTCCTGGCATTCCTTCTGCCTGTTATTTCAGGTGAATGAAGACTAATTATTATGCCTTGGGTGGCCAGTTGCAAGCTTTTAAGATGCAGGTACTACACAATGAACTAGGAGGTAGAACAGAAGCACTAAACATGCTATCAGGCCAATTAACTGGGTCGTCTCATGAAACCATGACCCCAAACTTCCAAACCAAAGAGACAAATTCATTGAGACTTTTGGTCTGTAAGCCACCTCATCAGCTACTTTTGGGAGTCATTGTTGTAAATGTACCTATCACACAATGTTTATCATTCAACTTTTTACAAGTATACAACTCATTGACAGTCTTTACGAAAATTAGCTGTGCAACCCTATATCCTTAATCAATACAATTTTTCCAGCACCGTTAATCCCTCTTTACCTTCTCCCTCCAGCCCCTGGTAAGCACAAATAAACTTTGTTCTCTAAATGTTTGTCTTCTCTTGACTATTTATAGAAGTCAGGTCATACAATATTTGTCCTTTCGTGATTGACTTATTTCTCTCAGTATAATAAAGTCTTCAAGCTCCATCCATAAAGTAGCATGTATTGGACTTCATTTCTTCTATTGGTTGAGTAGTATTCCATTGTATGTATGTAGGACATTTTGCTTATCCATTCATCTGTTGATGGTGCTTAGGTGGCTTCCACCTTTTGGCTATTGTGACTACTGCTGCTGTGAACAGCAGTCTACAAGACTCTTTTTGAGTTGCTGTTCTCAAGTCTTTTCAGAGAAGTGACATTGAGCTGCGAACTGCAAGGTCAGCAGTTGGAAACTACCAGCTGTTCCGCGGGAGAAAGATGAGGCTTTCTGCTCCCGTAAAGATTAACAGCCTCGGAAACCCTGTGCAGGGTTGCTATGAGTCGGAACCGACTCCACGGCACATAACAACAACAACAACAACAATAAGTTCTGCTAGTGTAGTGGTTACAAATTGGGCTGCGAACCACAAGGTCAGCAGTTCGAAACTACCAGCTGTTCTGTGAGAGAAAGATGAGACTTTCTGCTCCCGTAAAGATTAACAGCCTCAGAAACCCTGTACAGGGTCGCTATGAGTCAGAACTGAATCCATGGCACTTAACAACAATGATAGTTCTATTTTTATTTTTTGTGAAACCACCACACTGTTCTCCTCAACAAATATACATCATTTTGTATATCCACCAGCAATGGATAAGGGTTTCAATTTCTTCACATCCTCACTGACATTTGTTTGATTTGTAATCTTACTCATCCTCACACTCGCAAAACACCAAACTCATTGAGTCAATAACTCATGTAGTTGTTGTTGTGTGTCATAGCAACCCTATATAGGGTTTCCCAGAGTGGCTGGTCGGTTTGAACTGCTGGCCTTTCGGTTAGCAGTCCAGTGCTTATCCTAAAGTTCCACACCAGGGCTCATTCCAACTCATTGGGATCCCAATGAATAGAAGTTGAAAGGCTGTAAATCTTTATAGGAACAGAAAGCCTCATCTTTTTCCTGCAGAACTGCTCCTGGGTTTGAACTGCCAACCTTGCAGTTAGCAATCCAGTGCTTATTCTACAGTGATAGCCACCAAGGCATCTTTAGTTATCTGTATTGTTTTTAAATGCTGTAGGGTTTCCGAGGATCGGCTGGTGGATTTGAACCACCAACTTTGAAGCTAGTAGTCCAGTGCTTATCTTATAGCACCACACCGTATTTCCTTAGTTTTTTAGTGGGCATGAGATGGTATCTCATTGTGGTTTTGATTTGCATCTCTCTGATGGCTAACAACACTGAGTGTTTCTATGTGTTTGGTTAGCAGTTCAAATGTCCTATTTGTTGAAATGTCTTCATGTATTTTGCCCATTTTATGATTGGGTTATCTGTTTATTGCTTACGTTTTATTAGATTCTTGTTGGATATATGGTTTCTGAAGATATTCTCTCAATTGGTGAATTTTTGGTGAAAAGCCTTTTGATGAACAGATGTAAATTTTTATGTTGTTGTTGTTATGTGCCGTGGAGTCAGTTCCGACTCATAGCAACCCTGTACAGGGTTTCCGAGGCTGTAAATCTTTATGGGAGCAGAAAGCCTCATCTTTCTCCCGTGAAACAGCTGGTAGTTTCCAACTGCTGACCTTGCAGTTTGCAGCCCAATTCGTAACCACTACGCTACCAGAGTGCCTTAAATGCTTATGAGGCCCTGTTTATTTTTGTCCTTTTTGCTATTTGTGCCTTTGTTATTATACTGGATAATCCATTGTTGAATATAGACCAAACAGCATTGCCCCTGCTTGTTCTTCTAAGAATTTTAAGGTTTTAAGTTTATACAGTTAGATCCTTAGCTCATTTTGAAGCAAATAATTTTTTAAAAAGTTAAATCAAGTGTTCATTTAGGGTCACACAAATGTTGAAACTTACATCTGTAGTTGTTAAGTGGCATTATGTTGATTCCTACTCATAATGACCTTGTATATGGTTACGTAGTTACGTAGTTATATAGCATAGTTGTTACAAGTCAGGCTGCTAATCTCATGGTCAGCAGTTCAAAACTGCCAGCCATTCCATGGGAGAAAGATGAGGATTTCTGCTCCTTCAAAGATTTATAGCCTCAGAAAACCTATACAGGGTCACTATGAGTCGGAACTGACTCCATGGCACATAACCACCACCACCATAGGGTTTCCAAGGAGCAGCTAGTGAGTTTGAACAGCCAACCTTGTGGTCGAAACCGACCTTACAGTCTAGTGCTTTACCCAAGACCACCCCACCGCCCCACCAGGACTCCAATCTCTTGCCTAGACTACAATCTCCTTGCTTCCAATCTTGTTTACTATACATAGTCCATTCTCCACACAGCTGCCTGAGAGCTAACTCATTATTTCTAAAACTGGTACTAGTGGTGGTGGTGGTGGTGTGCCATCAAGTCAATTCCCACTGTAGTATGCTTCTGACGTAGTACGTCTCTATGAAAGCAGAAAGCCTTGTTTTTCTCCTACGGAATGACCGGTAGATTAGAATTACTGACCTTGTGGTTAGCAGCCCAACTCGTAAACCCATTACATACCAGGGCTCCTTCAGACTAGGACTACCCTGCTTAACCATGATACAACAAACCAAAAACCAAATCAAACCCACTGCCATTGAGTTTATTTGAATTCATAGTGACCCTGTATAGGGTTTCCAAGGCTATACATCTTTATAAGAACAGTCTCATCTTTCTTCCAAGGAGCAGCTGGTAGATGTGAAATGCCAGCCTTAGCAGTCCAGTGCTTATACTATAACACATCGAGTCTCCTTGGTTTACTGCCTTTTGTTGTTGTTGTTAAGTGCCGTTGAGTCAGTTCTGACTCATAGCTACCCTATGTAGGGTTTCTGAGGAGCGGCTGGTGAATTTGAACCACTGACCTTGACGCATAGAAGAGGTTAAAGATGAAAATGGCTTGGACTATGGTGGGTACAAAGGAGATGATGAGAAACACCTGGATTTGGGTTGCATGTCTACTGCAAAATGGTGCTGCCTAATTTACTAGGTTGAGAATGGAAAAAGGCGATGTAGGAAGGTAACACCTGTTGGGTTCAATTGTCTTCTGATTTAATGAAGAGGTTAGGTGATCTGCAAAGACCACTACAAAGGCTTGAGAGAAATAATGAAGGTTTGGAAAGGTTCAAAGGAAGTAGAAGGTGATGAACAAAGACTATTTTAAGGATTAACAGATGCCATGTAATATTAGTGATATTAGTCTAACCTGTTAGGTGATTTTTCCCTTCACCACACTAAAGCTACCCAATTGTAGGAGTTAAGTATAGGTTGTAGAATCAAGTTTCATTTTAAAAAATGGTTTGAGTTAGAAAGATTATTTTAAAATCTACATGAGTTCCAAAATTCTATTATGGTTTTAAGAATTCTATAGTTTTACTGCCATGATACAAATTTAAAGTCCAACATCCTAATAGGGTTCTTAAATGGGTTATGTGCTGGGACATCAATAGCTCAAGCCCTAAAGGTGGCAGCGTAGTGGTTATGAATCGGGCTGTGAACCTCAAGGTCAGCAGTTCTAAACTACCAGCTGTTCCACAGGAGAAAGATGAGGCTTTCTGCTCCCATAAAGATTTACAGCCTCGAAAACCCTGTACAGGGTCACTATGAGTCGGAACTGACACTATGGTAGCACTGGACCTGGAGTGGTGGGAATCCCAGCCCCTGTTAACTCCAGCAGGAAGCAGCCTTATCTTTTTATCATGGGATGTAACATTCATGTTCTAAATATGCCATGAGTGAAAGAGTTTGGGAAATACTATTCTAAGTCATAAAATACAGGAATACCAGTATTACAAAAAGTTCAAAATAACTGCCTCTCTGTTAAAGGAAGTTTCCTAGTAGATCTTTGAAGATTTATTTCACCATGAGGACCTTAGAAGCCACTTTTGGAAACAAGTACCTTACAGGTTCACCATTCTATAGTTAAAGTGATCATTATAATACCTCAAAATATAATCGAATAATTCTGAATACCAAAGGCTTCCACTAACATATAGTATCTGAATTTAGTGAGAGATGCCCAATTTAGTCATTTATCCTGAGTACTGAACTAAACTCTGTGACAGAAATTAAGTTTCTGGAGATAAAATGGTGAATAAGACATGGCTTTTGACCTCGAGAAATAGTGGGGAAACCAATTAAATAAATCAAGAATTAAAACTGTGATGAGTGTAAGATGGGGAGGTAAATGGTACTATAAAACCATATAATAAAAGAGATTACAGAAGATAAAAGGATGACTAATAAATAGCTAGGCAAATGGTGGGAGTGGGTTTGGTAGAGAATTCCAGGCCGAGGAAACAGCAGTAAAGGCCTTTTTGCTTAAGAGACTAGTTAGTATTTTCAAGGCAGTAAAAGGTCAGAGAGGCCAGAGGGCCGAATATATTTGAAAATGGACTTGGAGAAGTAGTACCTGGAGAGGGATTTCTTTAAAGCCTCTGAAAGGTTTTAAGCAGTATAGTAGCCTTATCAGACTTACTTTGAAGATTACAGTAGTTACAGTGTAGAGAAATGGTCTTAGAATTTAAGCACAATTTAAGATGGGAGAAAATAACAGATTTCTATTCCATTTTTCCTCATTCTTGAAAGATGTCTTTAAAAACATGTGCTTTTGAAGGTCCTAGAGAGAGTGGAAGAAACTCAAAATTATGAAAAAGACCAGTGATAATGGTCAGATAGAGACAGGTGGAAGCCTGAGACTCTGGCCCTTGGTCACCCTTCAGCTCTGGAACTGAACCCACCCACAAGGCTCAATTTTCAGCCAAACAATAAACAGGTATATAGGGGAGGGGGAGCAACAATACCAGTGACATACACACACCACAGCATGGTCAACTATTTGAGACAAAAAAGGCAGCATTTACCCAAGGAAAAAATTCATAAAGGCAGGAAAAGGAGGAATAAAAACAAGAAACACAGGAAATAGGGGGTTAAGTGATGTTACATTTGAGAGAATTGCAATAGAGATGAAACAGTGTATGATTTGTTGAATGCAGAACTGATGATCTGTTCTGGAAACCTTCACTCAATTCATACAAAAAAGGTGTTTTCAGCGAATCAGCCTGCTACTGAGTAAGGGGCATTCCTGCTGCAGATCAAGTACTAAAGAAAGCATAAATCTGCCCAGGGTTGCATTGTGGATGCCAATTTAAGTGTTTTCAACTTGGGTTACTGTGATTTTAAAAAAAGGTGAAAATGATGTTCAAAAGCTGACAGATACTACTGTGCCTCATTGCCTCAGGCTGAAAAGAACTAGCAGAATCCACAAACTTTTCAAACTCTCTATAAAGATGTCCACTAGAATGTTGTGAGCAAGTCCAACGATTGCAAGAAACTCATGTCCAAATTGTCCAAGCTTCATCTCCTTATCACTCCACATATCCTGCAACACAAACATTGAAGAATTTCTCTGAAGAAACAGTACACCTGGGAAAATAAGGAGGCCAACAGAAGGAAGGAGAGCAAGGAGAAACACTTATACCAGACTACCAAGAGGAAGAGGCTGTCCTCTCTGAGAGAAGCACCCAGGAAAAATAGAATAGCCTGATATGCCTATGAAAGTTGGACAAAGAATAAGGAAGACCATAGAAGAATGGATGCATCTGAGTTATGGTGGTGGAGAACATTGAAATTACCATGGACTGCCAAAACAACAAATAAATCTATGTTGTAAGTACAGCCAGAATGTTCCTTAGAAGCTAGGATGGTGAGACTTCGTTTGTCAGGAGTGACGAGTCCCTGGAGAAAGACATCATGCTTGGTAAAGTGGAGGGTCAACAAAAAAGAGGAAGACCCCCAACAAGATAGACTGACAGTGGCAAACAGCAATGGGTTCAAGTGTAACAATAGTGAAGATGACGCAGGACCAGCAGTGTTTTGTTCTGTTGTGCATAGATAGGGTCACTTTGAGTCAGAGACAACTCAGACAGCACCTAACAACAACTTTTAAGTTTATAACGTTTCCTGTTCTTTCGAAGAATTACTTAAACCTACTAGATTTGGAAGAAGTGCAGCCAGAGTGGTCCTTGGAGGCCAGGATGGCCAAACTTCGTCTCTCATACTTCAGAAGTATTATCATGAGGGATCAGTCTCTGGAGTAGGATATCATGTTTGTTAAGGTGGAGGGTCAGAGAAAGATAGGAAGATCCCAGTGAGATGGATTGGCAAAGTGGCAGCATCAATGGGCTCAAGTGTGGCAACAATTGTGAGGTTGGCCCAGGATCAGGCAGTGTTTCGTTCTGTTGTGCGTAGGGTCGCTATGAGTCGGAACCGACTCGATGGCACCTAACAACAATTAGATTTGTAAAAGATATTGTGACTCTGGACTGGCAACCCAATTCCACCAGTTCAAACCCACCAGGTGCTCTCGAAACCCTTTACAGTCAGAACCAACTGGATGGCACCCAACAACTACATGGTCCATAAACACTTCTTTTGCTAATTAAGATAAGTAGGAAAACATATGAGTACTATCAGTCTTAGAATCATAAACAGCCACAGGGAAAGGATATTAAAAAATAAACTTTATAGCGTATTGTTGTTGTTGTTGTTAAGTACCATGGAGTCGCTTTTGACTCATAGTGCCTCTGTACAGGGTTTCCGAGGCTGTAAATATTTACGGGAGCGTGTTTGCCCACACAAAATGCTGGTCACCTGTGATTCTTTCTTTCAGGTTAAACAGAAACGTTCAATTTAACCTCGTTTTGATATATGGAGCTACCACCCAGTCCTGTCAGGTCACAACTAAATGGTTGGTAATCGCTACCAGGTAGAAAACGACTTTAGATTATCTGTGTAAAATCCCATATCCGTGAAAATGGAGCTTTGCATTTGGAACCGATCACTCAGACGTGCTTTTTCTGTTCAGCTTTCACGTAGAACACTATAGATTTGAGGCTCTTGACACCGGCGCCTGAGCTTCCTCCAGGGCCACAGCTGTGGGCAATAGGCGAGGTTCCTACTTCTCGCTCCACTCCCTGAATGTGCCCTCCCCTCGGGCCGGGGTCTCGCCGCCTCCCTCCGCGCCGGGAGGAAGGGGCGTGACGTAGCGGGAACTCCTGCGTGACGTCGCCCGGACTCCTGGCGGGCGGGCTGGTTTGGCTGCATTGGTGCCTGGCCTGTGACCGTCTGGCCTTCCCCTCCCCCGGAAAAGCGCGGGCTGCCCTGAGGGGCTGGGTTTCTCGTCAGGCGATAGGCTGTCTGGTGAAGGAAAGAAACGAAAAAGGAGAGAAGCGGACCGCTGTATCTTCACAGTCCAGAGGGTTTTCGGGTATCTGGATGCAATCTTGGAAGCTGTGAGTAGAGGACCCTCCTCATCACCCCTCTCCCTACCCACCCCCCTCCGGTGCGCTGGATCGTGGGCGCTGCTTCCGGTCAGGGCAGGAGAGCTCGCGCTAAACCAACAGGTTCGGCTCCTGTGGTGGGGGTGGCTGCAGAGCCCGGGGCAGCATTGAGGAAGTGGGCCGGGCTGCACTAACGCACAATGGGCCAGAGGGAGTACGAACTGGCGCCTCCTTGTTGCTCACCCTTCGCCTCCCTCACGGCCTGAGGCAGAGCTTCCCGGCACCGAGTCCGGCTCGCGCATGCGTAGGCGCCGCCCGCGCCAGGCACGCTTGTCCCGTGCTAGCGTTTTCGGGAGGTTCGGCGTCAAAACCTGCCGGCGCCTGATGAGAGGTGATGGCTGGGGTCTTGCCCACCACATCCCCCCTTCCGTGTGTTGTGGCCCCTCGTGTGACGCTACTTGTGCTGGGTCTGGAAACAAATTTGCCATTTGTTTTCATTGAAGTGACCTTGATGTCAGTCTGCCTGTGAATGTTTCAGCATTTTCTCTTCTGTAGATCAGGGCTTTTGTTGTTGTTGTTTTTTTTAAAAGCAGAACGTTAGCGATATTGTTGTTAAGTGCCGTGGTGTCGGTTCCGACTCATAGCGAGCCTCTACAGGGTTTCCGAGGCTGCACATCTTTACGGGAGCAGAAAGCCTCATCTTTCTCCTATCATAGCCTAGAAAATGAACACTTACGTAGTGTTAGTTAAAATTCAGTACATGATCAGTTTTCACTGACTGTCAACAAAAAGGCCTAATCAAAAATGTTAAAAAGCGGAATGAATGAAAGTGCCCGCTTATTTCTGTAGTGCATGGCCGTGGTGGCTGCACGCATCATCTTGCTTCCTTTAGAAATGTCATTGCTGCTCTGGCCTTTTCATTAGAGACCTGAAGTCATAGTTGGCAGGAAATGCTGAAGTCTCTTGGGGCATCTGTGGGGAATTGACTTAGGACCCCATGGGACGTTCTGGTGACTGGCTGCTGAGCAGAGGCTTTTTTCAGTAGTAGTGAAACATGCCCGGTACTTTATGGCTTCAATTCAAGAATACAGTAAATTTGCGGGGAAACCTCCTCTTCAAGGAGCTCCAGTAGCCTAGTGGTTAGGAGTCGGTCTGTTAACCTCAAGGTCAGCAGTTCGAAACTACCAGCTGTTCCCGCGGGAGCAAGATGAGCCTTTCTGCTCCCCTAAAGATTTACAGCCTCGGAAGCCCTGTGCAGGGTCACTTTTAGTAGGAGCCGAGTCCGAGTCCGGGGCACATAACCACCACTTTAGTCGGGGGGGGGGGGGGCGGAGTGTCACATCACCTCCCTGAGACCACTTGGTAAGGGTAAAAGCTTGAAGTCCAAAGATTTGGTCAGGAACATTTAAATCCACGTTGTGATTGCTGATCGGGATTATCCACCATAGTTAGGTGGATGTCTTCAGGTCTCAGTTTCATGCCTTGCCATGCATGACTACCTTGTCAACAGGATGCGAATGTAGCCTAACATAGCGATAACTTCCGACTCTACTGGAATTTAGTAACCTGGTGCTTCCTCCAGTGGCTGCAGGAGTAATCAGGCAATCATTACACAAAGGGTAGCTTTACCGTAATTGCCTTGGTCCTGTAAATAACAGATCTTGATGTCCCTACATTTTGGCTATATCTGTATTTGCTTGTTGCCTTCCCTTGTTATGAGAAAGCTGTACAGCTCTTTTACATATTAATGTTTAAACCATCTCAGAACTTACTTAGCCTTAGGTATACAGGTATGTGTGAGTCCTGGTGTTGCGCTGTAGGATAAAGCACTGGACTGCAAGGTTGGTTTGAACTGCAAGGTTGTCTGTTCAAACTCACCAGCTGCTCCTTGGAAACCTTATATAGGGTCACTATGAGTCGGAAGTGACTCAGTGGCACTTAACAACTTATACAGATACATGAGTATTAAGTCAGGAATATATGAGGATGTTTTTCTCGTTGGGGGCTCAGTATATTGTTGTACCATGAGTCTTGGTGTGGCGCTGTGGGTTAATGTGCTGGACTGAAAGGTCAGCAGTTCAAATTCACCAGTGGCTCCTTGGAAACCCTGTCCAGGGTCGTGATGAATTGAACCAACTCAATGGTTCTTAATAACAACAACAACAACAATCCAAAAATAAAAAGCAGTGTGGTGATGGTGTGCCGTGGAGTTGGTTCTAACTCATAGTGACCCTGTGTAGGGTTTCCAAGGCGGTAAATCTTTACAGGAGTAGAAAGCCTCATCTTCCTCCCAAGGAGCGACTGGTAGATTCACATTGCTGGCCTTGCAGTTCCCAGCTCGGAATCCACTAAGTTACGAGGGCTCCAAAAAGCATTATATATTCTTAGAATGCTAAATAAATGCTGACCATGGATGATTACGTACCTTTCAATATTGCAATCCTTTCAATGTAGCAGAAAAAACCCTGTTGACGCAGTGGTTCAGGGCTTGTCTGCTAGGCTGCTAATCTAAAAAGTCTGGTTTAATCCCACTGGGGTACAAAGATGTGCAGTCTGCTTCTATAAAAGATTTACAACCTTGGACGCCCTTTTGGGCTTTTACTCTGTTTCGTGGGGTCTTTAGGATCAACTTTTGGGTAATGGATTTTCATGTAACATAATTTTGGTAGTAATCACTTCTTTCTCAGAGGAGTAAGAAAATTTGTCTGAAAATTTTTCTTAACTAAAGGCCAAATAAGGAACCCTTTGTGGTTTAGCAGTTAAGAGATACATTGATAACTTGAAAGATTGGTGCTTTGGATCCACTCTATGGAGCATTTCTGTCTACTCAAGTCATATGGGGTCACATGGGGTCCCTATGTCTACTCAAGTCATATGGGGTCATATGGGGTCACTATGAATCAAAAATTGACTTGCTGCTACCTAACAACAACAAATACCAAATTACTGAAATTAGAGCTTTTCTCATCTTAATCTACTTAATCCTTTACCCCTTCTAACCCCATTTTCAGTTTCAATTGGACATGCGTTTATTCCATGATAGTAATAAATCACATAAAAGTAAATGCTAAATTCAAACATAACAACAACTGTGAGGATGGTGCTGAACCACTCATTTGTAAGATTCATTTGTATTGTAATCTGTCATTTCAGGTATTTCAGCTATCTCCAAAGAGAACTTCATACTTACATAATGTAACAGAAAAGATAGAAAATCAGTAGGCAAAGAGAAGTGTGACACATATTCATCAAGATGAGCATCTCTGGAAGCAGTTGTGGAAGCCCTAATTCTGCAGATACATCAAGTGACTTTAAGGAACTTTGGACAAAACTAAAAGAATACCATGATAAAGAAGTTCAAGGTAAAATCTTTAACAGTGATTTGAGAAGTAGCTTACTGTCTTTTGTTGAGACTGTTTTAATAACAAGTAACTTTATATAATAGTTTTTTATCTTTATAGAAGGAAGTAATGGTTTGAAGTTCTGATGTGATCGTTAAGTGACCTTTACTATTGTAAATTTTTGTGTGCTTAATTTTTATGGTTGCTACTTTTAAACTATTGGCAGCTACTAGAAAACACAGTTCTTGTACATCTTGTATTTACTTGTACTATGTATAGTGTAGTATGTATGGTGGTGGTTATGTGCCATGGAGTTGGTTCCAACTCATAGCGACCCTGTACAGGGTTTCCAGGGCTGTTGTTGTTGTGAAGCGCTGTCAAGTCGGTTCCGACCCATAGCGACCCTGTATAGGGTTTCCGAGGAGCAGCTGGTGAGCTTGAACTGTCAACCTTGCAGTTCGAACTGCCAACCTTGCAGTTCAAACAACTTTGCAGTCTGGCTCATCAGCCCACAGTGCCACACCAGGACTCCTTGTAGTATGTATGTTATTGTTGTTATGTGCCATGGAGTCGGTTCTGACTCATAGTGATCCTGTACAGGGTTCCCGAGGCTGTAAATCTTTATGGGAGCAGAAAGCCTCATCTTTCTCCCATGGAACAGCTGGTAGTTTCAAACTACTGACCTTAAGGTTCGCAGCCTGATTTGTAACTACTACCTCGGAAACCCTGTACAGGGTCGCTATGGGTCGGAACCGACTTGTCGGCACTTAACAACAACAACAACACGCTACCAGAGCTCCTTTGTAGTATTAATTTTATTCATTGGTTTATTTTTAACAAATACTATGGAGTCAGTTCTGACTCACAGCGACTCTGTACAGGATTTCCGAGGCTGTAAATCTTTACAGGAGCAGAAAGCCTCATCTTTCTCCTGCGGAACACCTGGTAGTTTCGAACTGCTGACCCTGAGGTTAGCAGCCCGATTAATAGTGGAAATGGCATAAAAATTAGTGTCCAAAGGCCTGGATTTTAGTTCTGACTTTATTTCGCTACGGATCTCAGTCAAGTCAAATAACCTCTGAACTTCAGTTTTTTAGAAATTGGGCTGTTATCCACAGGATTATTTATAGACATCAAGATTCTACTAAGTCATTCAACTACCATGTAGGATCCTGTTTGCTGTTAAGTATTGAGATATAAAAGTTAATGACAGTTTACCTTCAAAGGACCTGGAGTCTAATAGAAATAGAGTCATGTAAACAGATAATTGGAGTCTTGGTATTGCATTACAGGATAAGCACAGGGCTGCTAACCGCAAGGTCGGCAGCTCAAACCTGCCAGCTTCTCCTTGAAAACCCTAAACAGGGTTGCTATGCATTATAACCAATTCAACAGTGCTTAAATACAACACTCCTTTACCTGGATCTCTGGTGATATAGTGGGTTATATGTTGGACTGTTAACTATAGGGTCAGTGGTTCAATGCCACCAGTCCCTCCTCAGGAGAAAGATGAGTCTTTCAGATCCTGTAGAGATTTATAACTTCACAAATACTACTGACTCGATGGCACACAACAACTGCAACAGACTTCTTACCTGTTCCCTTTATTGCTCTAGTATGTTCATTTTTGATAGATTATACCGATCCATGCTGCCAGTAAAACCTTTTCCAGCACAATGCCATTAAATTGATGCAGTCACAGTGCAGTAGCGTTCATTTAGAAATCCAGGTGTTACTGATGTTATTAGTTTTATTCATTGGTTTATTTTTAACTATCATTTTCTTAAAATGTTAGAACAAAGTAAACAGTGAAAAATTATCCTTAACATGCAAACAGGTAATCACTTCTTGAAAAATAATTAATTTTATTGCAGTTGTTCCAAATATACACAATAAAAACAAACACCAATTCAAGGTTTCTACAATGATCTTTATTATATTCTTCAGGTTGTGTAATGATTCTCACTTTCCTTTTCTGAGTTGTTCCTTTCCCAATATCATAAATTCACTGCCCCCTAAAGTTCCTATGTAATCTTTTGAGTTGCTATTATTTCCTTGATTGTGAGTTGCTTCCAGACCCTGTGTAGAGTTTCTGAATATTTAAGTCTTTGCTGGAGCAGAAAGCCTCATCTTTCTCTCTTGAGTGACTGGTGGATTTGAACAACAACATACATGTGTAAAACTCGGCCAATTTTATTTTTAGACCCTTAATTTTATGGGATAAAATGTTTATATGGAGTTCTGGTATAGTGCTGTGTGTTAATGTGCTGTACTGCAAAGTCGGTTTGATCTGCAAGGTCAGTGGGTCAAGCTCACCAGCTGCTCCTAGGAAACCCTATACAGGGTTACTGTGGGTCAGAACCGACTTTACAGCTGTTATCAACAGAAGATGTTTATGACAGATTTCTTCTTCATGTTCTTTGGAATTACAGGATTGTCAGGAGAAATATTTTATGATGCGAAAGTCTGTGAATGTAAAAAAATAATATAAAACCAAACCCACTGCCATTGAGTCAATTCAGACTCATAGCGACCCTAATAGGGTTTCCAAGGCTGTTAGTGTTTAAGGAGCAGAAAGCCTTATCATTTTTGTACAAAGAGGCTAGTAGGTTTGAACTGCTGATCTGTGGTTAGCAGTCCCATGCTTATCCTACCAGAGCTTTTAAACAACAATAATATATATATATATATTTTTTTTTTATTAAAGCAGTATGGCATATTCATCAAACCATAGAATATATAAAATTTGCAAATATTGCATTGTTAAGTGCCATCGAGTCGGTTCCAACTCATAGTGGCCCTGTACATAGTAGATAATATTTTTTAAATTGTGTTCTTGCTTTTCACTATGCTCTAATAGTCGTCACACTCTCAAGAGAGTTAGTATGTGTGTGTGTACATATATGTATAGGAGAGGGCTTCAGAAAGTTCATGGAAAATGGAATTAAAAGAATGGAATTGTTTCACAAACTTTCTGAAGCCTCCTTTTGTTTGTGTGTATGAGTGTACAGATAATGTTGTTGCTAAGTTCTTTTGAGTCAGTTCCACTTATATCGAACCTGTATAGGGCCTCCATGGCTTTTTTATCTTTGTAGGAGCAGAGAGATACACACAAATTTTCTTTTAATTTTTGAACTAATAAAAGAAGGCTTACCCATTGGTAAAACTGTAATTAATATATTAACCTGATCACTTTGTCCAATTTCAAAATTAATATGGATTCTTCAGTGTTTTAAATTAAGAAACACTACTTTTAAGAAATTAATAGGTCACTTAAAAATTTACTTAGGTTGGGTCCAGGCAGGACTTTTTTTTAACATTGTAAAGTGCCATCCAGTCAATTCCAACTCATAGTGACCCTGTGTAGGGTTTTCAAGGAGCAGCTGGTATGTTTGAACTGCTAACCTTGTAGTTAACAGTCCAGTGATTATCCTACAGCACTATACCATTGTTAGCATGGTCCACATAGTCCAGTATAAAATGAAATTGTAAAAGAACATCAAAGACATGCCTGTAGGGTACTTCATTTTTTAAAAAGGTGGGAGATTTACTTGAGAAACCAGTATGAGGCTATTTGAAAGACATCAAACATGGACTTGTCCAGACCTTGCAGGTTTTAATGTATATATAGGTATCAAAATTGACTAATTACTTTTAAACTTTCATGTCAAGAGGTATTTTATGAATGTTAGTACTTGAATTATATAAGTTTGCTTAGAAGTTCAAGGAAATCCACCCATAGTTGCCTATATCGTCTGAATTTACTGATATTTGTACTTAGGGCTGTTTTGGGGGGAAATGGGGGACTCATTTGAATAAAAATAATGAAATGATAGTAAAATAAGTCACATTCAAGATAGTATGTACACTGATCATAACACTATAATGAACTACATTTATTTCTTTTAAAACTAGAAAAGAATAAACTGTCTCTTTACTTGCGTTGAAGAGCAGTCATTTACAAACCATACCGTTATTGATAAATTCTGGAGGAATTTTTGACTGAGTTTTTATATTGTTTCTTTATGATAATTATATCCTCTCATGATTGTTCATTTTAGAATCTTGTATTCCTTTCTGACAAATGCTACTTATGTCACAAACACAAGTTGTTACTATTAATTCTTTATATGAGTCAAATTATCCGCACTCTGGTTGTAGAGTTTCTTTTAATCAGCTTTTAGAACAATCAATTTTTTAGAAAAGATGAATACATCATTATTTGCCATAATCTCTTTGCTTTTCAATACACTTTGTCCACTTGTCAACAACCTATTCCCTTACTAAAATTTATTTTTGGCTGAGCTATGAGCCACAAGAGTGCACCATGATCTTCACGTCTTCATTAGAGGTGAATCCTCATCCTTGAAAGGCTTGCTTTCTATGGACCAAACAGGTGAAAGTCCAATGGATCTGGACTAGAGGAAGGATGCTTTAACACCTCAAAAGGATGTGGGCTGAGGTGTGTGGATGTGCATTGTCGTGCAAGATCACAAGCCCTTGGATAGCAGTCTTCTGCATTTAATCCCAAGTTTAGGCTTCAGGTCTTCAGTGAGCACCTCACTATAACATGCTCTGTTGATTGTTGAGCCTTTTTCCTGATAGTGTTCCAATACTGGCCCTTGAGAATCCCAGAAAATTGTAAGCATTAATTTTCCAGCTGATGGTTAACTTTTGAACTTTTCCTTGGTTGGCGATTGAGGATGTTTCCATGCCATACTCTGCCATTTACTCTCAGGCTTGTAGTGATGAATCCATGTCTCATCACTAGTAACAATTTTTTTTAAAGAATCTTTAACCTTCCTTTGAGTATTGGTCCAAATGCTGTTTGCAGATGCCCACACACTTCTGTTTATGCTCTTCCGTGAGTTGTTTCGGTACCCATCTCGCACAAACTTTTCGAAACCAAGTCTCATGGATTGTTCCAAGGTAGAGCTATGGCTGATTTGCAAATGACTTGCCACATAATCCACTGTCACTCATCTGTTCAACAGAATTATTTAATGTGCATGGACAATATTGTCATCAGCTTTGGATGTGGACTGGCATTTTAATGTAACCAGAATGCATATAATGTTTGACTCACCTTGTACTGTGAACTTAGAATGAACAGGTTGTTTTAATAGAATTTAAATACAAATGTCAAGATTCTTTAAAATTTAAATAAAATGTGTATTCATATGCTATACATTTTTTTCTTTTTTTAATCTTTTAGTATCAGGTTTATTATTAAATTACGTAGGTAATAAAATGAAATTTAGTATACTTATTTTTCAAAATGACACCATTATAAGTCTCTTGTGCATGCTATTTTACTGTCAACATTTCAAGTAGTGGATTTTTTATATCTTATATATTTAATAATTTCATAGAAACCTAGACAGTTTTAGGGGAGCAATATATTAACCTCTTTGAAAGAATGGAAAAGGATGAAGGCTCTAATATGACAAGATAAATATTTCTTGATTCAGTTTTGAATTAATCTACTTATTTTTCTCAGACATTTCATCAAAAATTCCAAAGAGTTAACATTTATAAGACTATGCAAAATCATAATGAAAGGAATTTCATGTAATTTTGGTCCCCTACAGCAATGGTAGCATAGTGGTTACGAATTGGGCTGCAAACCTTAAGGTCAGCAGTTTGAAACTACCAGTTGCTCCACGGGAGAAAGATGAGGCTTTCTGCTCCCGAAAAGATTTACAGCCTCGGAAACCCTGTACAGGGTCGCTATGGGTCGGAACCAACTCAACGGCACTTAACAACAACAACAACAACAGCAATGTCCAGAGTCCTGGTGTGGCGCTGTGGGTTAATGCGCCAGACTGCAAAGCCGTTTGAACTGCAAGGTCGGTGGTTCAAGCTCACCAGCTGCTCTTCGGAAACCCTATACAGGGTCGCTATGGGTCGGAACCGACTCAGCAGCACTTAACAACAATAGCAATGTCCCTCTCAACATTAAGAATGCATTCAGTAACTCTTACTTCTGTTATTTTTTTCATTTGTATTAGCATCAGTAAATTGACAAAATCCACAGAAATTTACTCTTTTTGAGTTAAGAGTAAACCAAACATATCTTAGATGTGGCTGCATATCATAAAGACTATAGAATTTTCACTTTGGAATCAAAATAGTTTTAGATAATTATAGGAATACTAGTAATATTTCTGCAAAATTACTTGAAATTATATATATGTGTATGTGTGTGTGTGTGTGTGTGTGTGTGTGTGTATATATATATATATATATATATATGGAGTCCTCTTGTGGTGCTGTAGGATAAGCACTGAAGCACAAGGTCGGCAATTAAAACCTACCAACCACTCCTCAGAAACCCTATAAAGGGTCACTATGAGTTGGAACCAACTCAATGATACTTAACAACAACAACCTATATATAGACACACACATACATCGGTGTGTATGCATTTGTTAAGTGCTGTGGAGTGGAATTCGACTCATAGCCACCCTATATAGGGTTTTCAAGTGTGGCCTGTGGGTTAATGCACTGGACTGCAAGGTCAGTTTGAACCACATATATATGTGTGTGTATGTATATATATGTATATAGATTAAAGAGAGTCACTGTTTATCAAGGAAGATGTTGGTATGTAATTTATAGTTTGAAGCTATAACTTGCTTTGAAGTTCAAGTGCATATATTATATTTTTGATTATTTATTTTGGGTAATGCTACCTGAAGTAGAAAACCAAAATAAGTAAGAATTAAAATAGCAGTTAGCAATGCTTTTTGTTTTGTTTATATATAATAAATTGAATTTTTGCCTCATGTCTGACTTAGTTAAATTTGGTACGTTACAATGATACTTATAGATTCTTGATTGTTTTATTTCCTCCAAAATTTATATATGAGTGGGTGCAGGATTTTTATAGTCTATTTGGTCTTTTGAGCACACTGTTTCCTCAATTGGTGTCTCAGGTTGCCAGTGTTCCAATCCCACATACTTTGTTGAACAGACTACCTGTTCATACAGGAGCTGTATTGTTGTATAGCCTCATTCCTTCCGATGGGTGTGGAGCAGGATTAAAGCACACTTTATAGGGGTTCTAATTGTAGATGCCTAATTGACTTGATGAATAGTAAATGCTTGAAATTTAAACACACACACAGACACACTTACACACACATAAACCTGTTTCAGAGCTGATCTGCATGACAGAACAAATACCTCACAGGTGTTGAATACTTAAAGATAAAAGAGTAGACTTTCCATATTTCCCAAGAATTTTCTTTTGAAGTTTATATGGATTTTCTTATTGTTTTCTTTTCTTAAAATGGTTCATGGCAAGAATCCATCTCATCTTAGGCTGCACTTTTCACTTCTGAAGACAAACCTGAGTTTTAGAAGTTGGCCAAAATTAAAAGCAAGAAAATATGTCAACAAGTAAATTTGTACACACTTTCTGGAAAGGGAATAGGAGAGAAAAAAACTGCTGACTCATCTTTGGCCTAGTAGAGTCAGAAGTTCTTTTCTTAATTCTTCAATAATGAGTTCATGCTCAAGGTCTCATGGGTTTGCCATCATTACTTGAAGAAGAATTAGACTTCTCAGGCTTAAAAAATGACAGATGGAAACAAATTTTTAAAAATCAGAAGAGTCTTCAGTTTCACATGCATTCGTATGTGTGTGTATGTACTTCTATACAATTTTGTTACATGTAGATTCTTGTGACCATCACCAAAGATCCTTCCACCCCTTCAGCACAGCCCTCTAACCTCTGGCCACAAATAATTGTTCTCTGTCCCTATAATTTTGTCATTTCAAGAATGTCCTATTATAGAATCTATAGGTGCAGTTCTTTGAGATGAGCTTTTTTTTACTTAGCATGATTAAATTCCCTTGAGAGATGTCCAACTTACGTGTGTCAATAGTTTGTTTCTCTTTATTGCTGAGTAGTGCTTAATGGCATGAATAAACCATAGTTGAACAATTAATCTTTCGAAGGACTTAGGGTTGTTTCTAGTATTTGGATAAGAATAAAGCTTCTATGAACATTCATTTTCAGGTTTATTCATAAATTTTTATCTACTCAAATTATTGGTCATAGATAATAGGATAAAATGTGCTGTCCCATTTAGACATTTCCTCGAGGTGATTGTGTTAACCCCAGAAAGATTATCTGGAATTTCAGTTTTCCTCAGTTACCTGGGTTTCTGACATTAAATCTGCATCAGTCACCCTGGGACAGTAAGGAAAGGTGACTCTTCCCATCAGTATCTGTGACACTTTTGATTACATTTCTAGTTAACACTTATTTGTGTAATTGTGTTGTTCAAAAGATATAATGAAAGTTCCTTTTCTTGAAAACGATAAATGTATTAATGTTTCTATACACATCACAAGGAGAACTTTTAAAAATGTCTAGCTTACTAGAATCTGACATTACCAAAAGCAATCAGAAAATCATCTTTAATTATTTTTTAGTCAGTTAAAAACTATCAGAAAATAACTCTGTCACAAATAAGATTAATTCTTGAGTAAGAATAGACCTTTTAAATTTTGGAGAGAGTTTTTTACTGGTTATGTACATAAAACACAAAAATGGTCATTTTAACCATTTCTGTATGAACAGTTTAGAGTCCTGGTATGGTACTATGGGTTAATACACTGGACTGCAAAGTCTGAATTGCATGGTCAGCAGTTCAAGTTCACTGGCACTCCTCAGAAACACTACACAGGGTTGCTATGGGTCGGAAACGACTCAATGGTACTTAACAACAATATGTACAGTTTAGTGGCATTAATTATCAGTGTTATGCAAATATTACCACTCCTTAGTTCCTACATTTTCTCATAACCCCAAACTGAAGCCCAATATTTAAACAATGTTCAGTGCCATTGAGTCAATTCTGACGCATATGGACAATGCAAGGTAACACTGCCGGGTCCTATGCCAGCCTCACAATTGTTAGGCTTGAATCCATTGCTGCTGTCACTTAGCTAGTCCATCTTGTTGGAGGTCTTCCTCTTTATTGATGACCCTCCACTTTAATGGATGTTTGTAGCTGCTTCCTCTTCATTTTGAGTTGGCCCTATCAGCAAATGAAGGTTCCAAAAGCTTTTTTCCATTCATGCCTTCATGATCAACTTTACTTTGAGGAGGAAGCTCTTCCCAGTTGTATTTTAAATGCCTTCCAACCTGAGGGGCTTATCTTCTGGCACTATATCTGACAGTATTCTGGTACTATTCATCATGTTTTTATTTTCTGGCACGTTATCTGACAATGTTCTCTCCATAAGATTTTCAGTGGCTAAACAGTCACAAGTAGTCTGCCTCTTCTTTCTAGTCTGTTTTAGTTTGGAAACTGTGGAAACCTGTCCACCATAGGTGATCCTGCTGGTTTTTAAAATATTGGTAACATAGCTTCTAACATCACAGCAACATGCAAACTGACAGACCAGTGGTGTCGCTAACAGTAACTCCCTATTATCCTTTGTGTCCTCAGACTCTGGTAACCACTAATCTGTCTCTTTCACATTTGCCTATTCTAGATATTTCATGTAAGTGGAATCATGCAATATTTGTTCTTTTGTATGTGTTTCATGTCACTCAGCATAATATTTTCAAGGTTCATTCATGTCATAGCATGATCATAATCTTGTGTTAGATCATAGTTTCATCCCTAGTTAGCAATATATATTAGAACTTTGCCCATTTATTTCTTAAGAGTAAATAAAATATCCACAGTTGGAAAAGTGAGTTAGTGAGGGCACTGATTTAGAAATCAGAAAAAGAAGTAAATTAGAAATTATTTACACATACATATTTTTTAATAGTAATTACATTGCAGAAAATAATATAGAGAAAAGCAGAAACCAAATGTTCAACTGGAAAAATTTGACTAGGTTTTTATTTTTTGAGGGATGTGTGGTCTTTTTAGTTTAGTTTTCTATGTATTTTAAAAACAGTATTTATTCAGTATTTAATCAGTCTGTATACCTTGTAGTCTACATTTATATAGGAATTCATGGTGTAGCATTGTAGGATCAACACTGGACTATGAACCACAAAGTCTACAGTTCAGACTCTCCAGCTGCTCCTTAGAAACCCTATACAGGGCCCTCTGTGTGGGTTAAAACCTGGAGTCCTTGTGTGGTGCTGTGGGCTAATATGTCAGACTGCAGAGTCGTTTGAACTGCAAGGTAGATGGTTCAAGCTCACCTGCTGCTCCTTGGAAACCCTATACAGGGTCGCTATGGGTCGGAATCGACTCCACAGCACTTAACAACAACAGCAACCTTTTGGCTAGCAGCCAAATATTAATCATTTGCATCAGTGAGGGAGTTCATAATACATTTTGCCAAATTGCTTTCCAAAACAGTTGTACCGGTGTTGTTGTTGTTGTTTTTGTTAGGTGCCATCAAGTCGGTACTGACTCATAGCAACCCTATGCACAGCTGAAAGGAACACTGCCCAGTCCTGGGTCAACCTCGCTACTGTTGCCACGCTTGAGTCCATCGATGCTGCCACCTGGCCAATCCATCTTGTTGGGGATCTTCCTCTTTTTCTCTGATCCTCCACATTACCAAACATAATACTCCAGCAAAATATCGTTTCCAGATTTGGAGATTATAATTTTAATTTTTTTGCGAATTTCAAAATTTTGGCTTATGTTTTGATTTGTATGTGTGAGTTGCTAATGATATAGACTATGTTATTGTATTTGCTTAATTGCGGTTCGAAATGTTACCTTATGTTGCCATTTTCTTCTGCTGTTTCCTGCTCATCACCCTGCTTTCTCTACAGTAACTACCTGAGTCCCCGGTCAGTGGCTTTCTTCATGCTTTGTTTTTTTTTTTTTTTTTCCTTTTTAATATTTTTATGTTTGACTCAGTTGTTATTAGCTGTTGTAATCAGCCCCCAGCTCCTGACAACCCCCATGCATAGTAGAGCAAAACTCCGCCCAGTCCTCTGCTACTATCAACATGATTGGTTGGGATTTAGACTTTTGTGATCCATAAGATTTTCATTGGCTAATTTTCAGAAGATTGCTAGCCCTTTCTTCTTAATCTACCTTAGTCTGAAAACTGTACAAAACATGTTCATTATCATAGCAACATACAAGCCTTACGCTGACAGACAAGTGGTGGCTATGTTGAGGTGCATTGACCAGATATCAAACCCAAATCTCCTGAAGGGAAGGCAAGAATTCGATCATTGAACAAACAATGCCCTTGCCAGACTCTGTTAACATTAAAAAATATCTATAGTAGATATCTTGAGATAGAATAGTAATGCCTTTGTTAAGTAATTTTCTGTCAGCAATTTTTACACTTGGCTAAGGACTTCTGTCACACTTTAGTTTAATCCCAAAAGACTTGATTCTAAATAAGTACCGTTGCTGTTAGTAAATACATAGGCTATGTGAAGACATAAGCCTTCATTTAAGATGTGCTTTAATTATATGTTTACCCCTGGTATTAGAATGGAAATAACTCATAGTAGGTGAGTTGCTACTTAAGTGTCATTAAAAAAAAAAAAAAACAATGTTGCAGATACACTTGTAAGAACTGAGGGTAAAAAGTAAAGGTAACTGCATTCTCTTCAAATGTATAGGACCTCATTCATTCATCAGAAGTAAACTGAAGTGACTTAATAGTATAATATTAGATTCACAAACACTGGTTTAGAAATAGTTAAATGTGTAACTAAAATAATGTTGTTGTTGTTGTTTTTTTTCTTTTTAATTTTCAGGTTTACAAGTAAAAGTAACCAAACTGAAAAAGGAACGAATTTTGTAAGTATCATTACATAAAACTGGTGTTTTATTTATAAGGTAATTTACACTGATGTCTTATTACACCTCAGTGTCTTTTTATAGGGATATTAGCTTTGCTTAGTATCGGTCTTATGTTGTTGTTGTTGTTGTTAAGTGCCGTCGAGTCGGTTCCGACCCATAGCGACCCTGTACAGGGTTTCCAAGGGTGTAAATCCTTACGGGAGTAGAAAGCCTCATCTTTCTCCCACGGAGCGGCTGGTAGTTTCGAACCGCTGACCGTAAGGTTCGCAGCCCGATTCGTAACCACTACGCTACCAGAGCTCCTTATCGGTCTTATGTAGGACACTGATTTTTAGAAAAATTCTAAAGTGAAATGCATAACTTTGTAATTGAAGGTATATCTTAGGTGAATATTTGCATATATTGGTTTATCTGTTAATATAATTTATATATACCCACTGCCATCTACTTGATTCCAACTCATAGAGACCCTATAGAGGTCATCTTTCTTCCACAGAGCGACTGGTGTGTTTGAACAGCTGACCTTTTGGTTAGCATTCCATTACCTAACCCACAGCACCACCAGGGCTCCTTTAATTTACATATGCACACATACATATTCACATATAAAGAATTTTTCCATAAGGTATTTATTTAATTAGGCTAGAAGTGATCTGAAAACTTTTGTGATCCAGCTGTTAAATAGCATTCTTTTGTCAGTAAGAATAACACCTCAAATTGAAGATGCTACAAGAAGGGGGGAGCATAGCAATTCTTGAATTTCTAAATTCATTTAAGAAACAGAAATTAAATGGGTATTCTGAGACTCCATGAAAGTAACTTGAAATTACCAAAGAACTCCCTCAATTGTTTTCATTACTAAGTCCACAATCAGGTCTGATTTAATAATTTAGGAACGGATTTTACTTATGGTCTTTGAAGATTCCCATTCAGGAATCTGAATCAGATTTTTATAGTAGAAGGTAGGTACACATAACAATAATCATTGTTGTTGTAACTAGTGATAACTGGATTTGTGTTAAGGCGTATACCCTTGGACCTCAGTTCTTCTAAATTTATGAAGTTCCCAAAGCTGTAACAGAAAGCTACATTAGTACACACCAGTGGTTTTCCCTATTGTAATATGAAAATTGGGAAGATTTCTTCATACCTGGAAAGTCATTTGGAAGTGGATTTAGATTCAGAAATAGAAAATCATGACCTTTTTTTTTAAAAAAAAGTTATGTTTAAAATGTTACACGTCTTCTTAATTACAAACACTTTTATGCTTTGTTGTATTGAAAGTATACATGTGCCTACCTTTAAAATATCCTTTACTGTAAAGTAACCTATCTCTCTGTTTTTGTGATAGAGCTGTGTTTAGTTCCTACAACTGCGAGATGTTTCTTACTCCGGGAATAAGTTTCTGAGTATTATATTTAGGATGTATATCTTATAAGTTAGAATATTTTCTACTGTGAAGAACAGAAAAGTAGCCAGAAGTAAATTGTACAGTAAGATAAGCGTATCTTTTTACATGTTGTTGTTATGTGCCCTGGAGTCGGTTCTGACTCATAGCGACCCTGTACAGGGTTTCCGAGGCTGTAAATCTTAACGGGAGCAGAAAGCCTCATCTGTCTCCCGCGGAGCAGCTGGTAGTTTCGAACTGCTGACCTTGTGGTTCGCAGCCCAATTCGTAACCACTGCGCTGCCAGAGCTCCTTACATAGAAGATCTAAAATGAAGCCTGTTACTGTTGTGTAGATACAGAGTAGAACTACCCCATAGGATTTTCTAGGCTGTAAACTTTATGATTGTGGCGCTGTAGGCTAATGCCTCAGACTACAAAGTCATTTGAATTGCAATGTCAGTGGTTCAAGCTTACTAGCTGCTCCATGGAGATCCTATACAGGGTCGCTGTGGGTGGAATCGACTCGATGGCACTTAACAATAACAACAATCTTTACGGGAGCAGATCACCAGATCTTTTCTCCACAGAACAGCTGTTGGGTTAACCATTGACATTTCAGTTAGCAGCCTAGTGCTTTAACCATTAAACTGGTTAATTGAGTGACTCAATGACATCATCAAAGGAACCAGCTTATTTCTGTCTGATCTTTGCCATCCTTATTGTCCTTTTGCCCGTTTAGTCTTGACTTACTGCAGAATAGCAAGATTAGTAGTTAGACATGAATTCTTTATATTGTACCTTAATTCAGTATGAAACGTAATGATTTTATAAATGCTGGATTGACAACCAATCATTAGAATGACGCCTTTGGAGCCAAACTGTTGGTTACTTTAAAGAAACAATACTAAAACTCATAAAACATTAGTTTGCTATTAGAGTTACATTTTAAGCTACATTCACTAAATACTTTGAAGGAACATAGTTTTACTAAAGTGACTCTTTCATGCGGGCCTCATAATAGCATATTTTAGAAAATAATGCTTAAAATTTATCTAAAAAAGGTAAATAATGCGGAACCCACTAAGCTACTAGGGCTGGTTAGCATCTATGGATATTAAAATTAAACACCAGACTAGAGGCACACCTGGTAACTTAGGTGATAATAATTCCTTACTTCATTGTATAGTTTACAGAGTAATTTGATCCTCTTGTAATTGTTGTTGTTAAGTGCCATCATGTTGGTTCTGACTCCTAGTGACCCTGTGTATAGGGTTTCCAAGAAGTGACTGGTGAGCTTGAACCGCCAAAGAAGTCAGCTTTGCCATCTAGCACATTAACCCACAGCACCACACCAGGACTCCTATTTGATCATCTTTTGTTGTTGTTGTTAAGTTGTTAACAACATTAACCCACAGCACCACACCAGGACTCCTATTTGATCATCTTAGCAGCCTTTTAATAGGTATTTTAACTACTCTTTTATTTTGTGCCTCGAGTTTATACATTTGGAAGCACAAGTAAGTAATTGAATTATCTGAGGAATCAGAGAATTAAAGGGGTGGCACTGTAGGATCAGCACTAGACTGTTGAACCACAAGGCTGGTGGTTCAAACCCATAAGCCATTCCTTGGAAACCTTATTATACAGGGTTGCTGTGAGTCAGAACTGACTAAAGGGCACTTACCAACAACAAGAACAGTAAGTTAGGTATTTTCATTGTGGGACCAGGAACTTGTTAGGTGCCAGTGAAGTCAGCTCTGACCCAGAGTGACCACATGCCCAGCAGAATGAAACACCGCCCAGTGGTGTGCCATCCTTATAGTTGTTACACTTGAGCCCATTGCTGCCACTGTACCAATCCGCTTCATTGAGGGGTCTTCTCTTTTTTCACTGACCCTCCACTTTACCAAGCATGATGTCCATCTCCAGGGACTAGTACCTCCTGATAACATGTACAAAGTATGCGATGTGAAATTTCACCATCCTGGTTTCTAAGGAGCATTCTGGCTGTACTAGGAACTAGTACTATAGCCTTCCCTTCCAGTATAGTGTACAGTATACACAGGGCACAGTAACAGTCAGGATTTCATGTAACAGTCAGGATTTTGTATCTCTAAATTGTGGGATGCCGTCAAGTTAGCTCTTAACTTATAGGGAACTTATTTACAATAGAACGAAACACTGCCCCATCCTGTCTGTGCCATCCTTACAATTGTTATGTTTGAGCCCGTTGTTGCTGCCACTGTGTCAGTCCATCTCATTGGGGGTCTTCCTAATTTTCATTGGCTTTCTACTTTACTAAACATGGTGTCCTTCTCTAGGGACTGGTCCTTCCTCTCAGCTTGTCCAAAGTACAAGAGACATAGCCTTGCCATCTTTGTTTCTAAGGAACAATCTGACCATACTTCTCCAAAACAGATTTGTTCATTCGTTTGGCAGTCCTTGGTACTTTCAACATTCTTGACCATCACCACGTTCTTCATATAATCCAGCTTGTCAGATGGTATGCTTAACATACAATTTCAATAAGTATGGTGAAGGATACAACCCTGCCATATATAAAATACTACCGAGCAAATTCAAGTATAATTCGAACTCTGATTGATAAGATATGTAAGCTCTTTGTTTTGATATAAGAAGTTGATGAACGTAAGTGGTGAGACCATAATTTGAAGATCTCAAAACAGAATTATCCTGTTGTTCTTGTGTGCAATCTAGTTGGTTCCAACTTGTGGACCTTATATAGGGTTTCCAAGAGCATCTGGTGGATTTGAACTGCCTACCGTGCAGTTACCAGTTCACTGCTTATCCTGTAGAGCCATACCAGGGCTCAGTTATCCTGTTAAGAGTTTTTGTTTTGTTTTTCTCTAAAAAGCATAACAGTTATTCTTCGCTTTTAGAGATGCGCAAAGACTAGAAGAATTTTTCACCAAAAACCAACAACTGAGAGAGCAACAGAAAGTTCTTCATGAAACCATTAAAGTTTTAGAAGATCGGTGAGTCTGTTACTTGGATCTGGTTGAAAAAGAAAGATATTTTACTTAACATTAATGTTGGTTTTAATTTATGACTGATAGTGATGTTTTCCCCAATCCTCTATCACCTTTTAATAAGTTCTTTTTTATGATATTAAAATGTATTATTTTTATTATTAATTATAGTGATCAGATCATTTACCCTTTAAATGATCTCCTTACCTGGTATTTGCTATAAATTGAGATTAAAGGTGGTAGTTGTTACTGTTGCTAAAGTACCATCAAGTCAACTCTGACTCATAGCCACCCTGTGTAGGGCTTCTGAGGAGCAGCTGACCTTGGTGTTCACAGTCCAGTGCTGATCCTAACGGTAGCATTGTTTGAATTCTTTTAGCACTTTAACTTCATTTTTATTTCTAAGAAGAATAGAAACTGCTTCAGAGTTTTATTCTTGTCTTGTTTTCTTATTCCAAAGTCCCTGGTGGTAGTGCAGCTGTTAAACATTCAGCTGCTAACTGAAAGGTGGCTTGAATCTACCAGCCTTTCCATGGGAGAAAAATATGGCAGTCAGCTTCCATAAAGATTTACAGCCTCAGAAACCCTATGTCTTTACAGGAGTAGAATGCTTCATCTTCTCCCATGGAACAGCTGGTAGTTTTGAACTGCTGACCTTGAGGTTATCAGTGCCTACGCTCTAGGGGAATGATGGTGGTGGTTACATGCCATGGAGTCGGTTCCGACTCATAGCGACTCTGTACAGGGTTTCCAGGGCTGTAAATCTTTATAGAAGCAGAAAGCTTAATCTTTCTTCTGCAGAACAGCTGGTAGTTTAGAACTGCTGAGGTTAGCAGCTCGATTCGATTATAACTACTACGCTACCAGAGCTCCTTGTTGTTGTTCAGTGCCGTCGAGTTGATCCCGACCCATAGTGACCCTGTATAGGATTTCCTAGGAGCGGCCGGTGAGTTTGAACTGCTGACCTTGCAGTTCAAACAGCTTGGCAGTCTGGCGCGTTAACACACAGTGCCACACCAGGACTCCCCAGAGCTCCTTGTTGTTGTTCAGTGCCATTGAGTGATCCCGACCCATAGCAACCCTGTATAAGATTTCCAAGGAGCAGCTGGTGAGCCTGAACCACTGACACTGTAGTTCAAAAGACTGCAGTTCAAACAGCTTTGCAGTTCAAAAGACTTTGCAGTCTGACACATTAGCCCACAGCACCACACCAGGACTCCCCAGAGCTCCTTAGGGGAAATTGAAAAAAAGGATTTCAATAACAATGGGAAGCCACTAGAGAGTTTAAGCAGGGCAATGCAAAGGGATATATGAGTGGGTACTGACAGCATCTACTGTAATATTCAAATAGAGATGCCAAGTAGGTAGTTGTATATATGAGTCTCCAAATGAAGAAGCTATTGAAAATACCATGGCTTGGGTCAGGTGCACCTTAGTCCTCAAGCTGACATCTCTGCTCTTCAATACTTTAAAAAGTTCCTGTGCAGCAGATT
>NW_006408621.1:11589256-11658843 GCF_000296735.1 Chrysochloris asiatica
TGGATCAGCCAGGTGACATCATTGATGGTGTCAAGTGTGGCAGCGGTAGTGAGGTTGGCCCAGGATCGGACATTGTTTCATTCTGCTGTGCATGGGGTCGCTATGAGTCTGTTCCGACGCGATGGCACCTGACAACAACAACAAAATGGAGAAGTAAAACCTAGAGAAACAAATATGAGTGTCATCATCAGCATATAAATAGCATTTAAAACTCTGGGACTATCCAGCTTTCTAAGGACATCTAAATGGTACAGGAAGAGAATAGGAGAGCTTCAGGGCTGTGTTACAGGCCATATTAATTAAGATTTAATGAAGCATAGGACCTTGGCTGCAAAAGAGCTTAAAAGGAGCTGTTGTATTAGGAGAAAAGTCAACAGTATAGGGTATAACACTAAGAATACCTTCTTCATAGCCTAATTTGAAGATTAAATGAGATAACACAAATAAAAGTGTCTAAAAGAAGTTTAGTAAGATGTATAATCTCCCTCTTAATTGGTGCATATGATCTCAACCTGTAACACACCTGTCTGTACTGTGTACTGCTGCTAGATGATCTAGTCTCTCTTGCTGAGACATCAGGAAGCTTGAAAGCCATCTGTCCTTCCCACCCTTCTCCAGGCCAGCATCAGAAAGGAAATCTTTTATTACTGTTAGTGTGTTGAGAGACTTTTTTTTCTGTTTTCTCTGCATGTGTAGAATGGAAGAAAGGCAAGGAGCATATCTCTCTCAGTCTTTAATTCTCTAGCAATTGAAGTTCTTCCTTCTCTTCCCCCCATTTTGTCTCTAATTTCTACCACTTTCCACAGGCAGATTCTTTCTTTTTTATAATAAGGGTAGTAACAGTGCTAAAGATAATTTTGAAAAGACTGCCTTATTTAACATTTCGTTTTCAAGTTACATGTAAAAATGATACCTACAGCAAGCTGTAAAATTCTATAAAAATTGTTGTTTGGGCAAGATCTTTAAAAAGCAACATGCATTTTGCCAAAATTTCTAAACAGTAATTCTAGAACTTGTTCCTTACTCTTCATAACATAAAAGAATTCCTTATGTTTATGTTGGTGTGTCACTGTGGGTTAATGCACTGGCCTGTAAGGTCTCTTTGAACCTCAAGGTCGGCGGTTCAAGCTCACCAGTTGCTCAGAAAACCTATATAGGGTCGCTATGAGTCGGTACTGAATCTACTTCACTTAACAACATGTTTATGTTTTAAAAACATTGTGAGATGTTTAGATGAAAGGAATTGCCCAGTAAAAATAGAGACTTCACGCCCCTAGCAATTGCAGGCTCCTGTGGGACTCACTGCGGCCACCCGCTCCTGCCATGCGTGGGGGTACAAGCCGCTGACCTGTGCCTGCGACCCCGAGAGCCTGGCGTGCCCCGAGAAGACCCAGAGGAGCGATAAGCTGCCTAGCCGGGACTGTTGCGGCGCTGCTGCTGGAGTTGCTGGTGGAGGGCACTGAAGCCAAATAACATTGCTGGTATTTGACGGACTTTATCCAACATACTCTACATGCCACTCCTATGAGGACTGCTGCAGCTCCTGGTGCTGCATGCGGGCGCTCTCCATCCAGAAGCTCTGGTAGTTCTAGTTCTTCTTGATGATGGGGCTGCTCTTCTACTATGGCTTCTTCATCCAGAGGCAGATGTACCCCCACCACTGATCGAGGAGCTGCATTCAACGTGTCCTACACCAGACAGCCCCCTCAACCCTGCTGCAGGAGCCCAGCAGCCCAGGCCACCGTATTACACTGAACCTGGAGGATCGGCCATGAATCTCGTCGGGAATCCCATAGTGACGGCTTTCCAGATCCAACCCAACTCACCCCACAACCCCGTCCTACTGCAACACGGCCCCGCCCCCTAAGAATAGGGGGTGAAGGCCAAGTAAGTGGGGACCGGTGATAGCTGCCCGTGTGAAGAGGGCACCACGTTACAGATAGGAGGGCTATGGGTCTGAGAGACCCTGCCCCAGCCTTTTAGGTCCCCATCAACATTCCTGTAAGGAGGGCTCTAGCAAGCTACTAAGGACCAATTTCTCTCTGATCTCTTCAAAGCAAGTGCAGCTTCCTTTCAAGTTCTCCATGGAGACCCGTTGTTTGAATTCACGTGCTGTCTTCTCTCTCACTTCTGTTTCTAATGTCATCTGTGCTCTCTGGCAATGTGGTGATAGACCCCAAGGGTTGCAGGTCTTAGGGTGATGAACCTCGATCTTCAAAAGAGAGACTGGGAGAAAGAGAATTAGGTGGAGTCCATGTGAGTAAGGAGGATATAATACCCTAGCCTAGGCCAGCTGGACAAACCTCACTCCACCTGACTCATGGCAGGGAGATAAACTAGCAGCTTGTGTGTGGAGCCTTGCAGGGACTGACTCTGAGTCCCACGCCAGCTGGACTTATTCTGTAGGACACGCTGAGACACATCTCATAGGACCTTTTCTGTAGGACACATAAAACAGAATAGAGCTGCAGGCTCTGCTCTGTACAAACGCACACCTTGGTGGTTCATCCTGATACCAACACCTCCACACAACAGGGCTGGGGGCCACCTCCAGGAGATGAACCTCTATGTCTGCAGCTACCAGAGACATCCGTGCATAACAGTTCTTATACTTAATGAGAAATGGTGCTCCCTTCCCAAACTGGAATGCTACATTTTATGAGCTCTTGCTCTGACTTGGGAGGAACAAAAAAACCGCTTTCCCTATTTTTTCCAGTGCATTAGAGGAAGCACTTGTACAGTGTCCTGCCCACTGAGGCTGGGTAAGGAGTGTATTTTCCCGGGATGCTCAGGGCCCCTTGCTCTGTCATCACAACCAGAGACTCCAGCTACTTCCAAAGGCAGCTTCGAGCTGGTGGGTTTGATGGACACTTTGAAAGCAGTACTGCTCCACTCTGGGGCATGCCTAGCAGAGACATCACCTGGACTTCAGGAGGGACAGTCGGGGAGATGTCCTGAAGGAACCTGGGGCAGCGATGGTGGCGTTTCATCTCAGCAATGTGTGTGTGTTGGGCTTTGAGGAGTGGGAGCAAGCTGAGAAAAAAATGAGGAAGACATCTCAGAGCAAGCAGGGAGACTGGTCTAAAAAAATACTAGAATGATATTTAGTGACAATTTAATGGAATTAGGTTAAAGATGAGGTGGTTAGAAATGGATATCGCTGGGTAAAGAACATGTCTCACCTAGCATGGGTGACAGTGAATAGGATTCTTCTGGTCCTCGGTGTAGTTGGTAGTGCTGATAGTTTACCTAAACCCAGATGTAGACTTGGTGTGCGGTGTCTGCTAAAGGCAGAGCAGTGTAACCACGATGCCTAAAGCCCCATTGTGTAGCAGTATACTGGGGGGGGGCAGGGCGGTGCTTATTTTTGAAACGATCTCATTGGAGCCTCATTGAACTTGACCATTAGGACACTTCACTGCAGAATACTGAAGTGTTTTCAATGCCAGACCAGGAGGCGTGGTAGTCACACCCTGCCAGGGTATTTTATATGAGGTAAAACCCCAGCTGCTGTTGAGTTGAATCTGATTCATGACGACCACATGTGTGTCAGAGTAGAGCTGAGTAGAAGTCACTGTTCCGGGACTTATCTGACGATGCTGGAGAGCAAAATGTTATCCCTCTGAAACGCAGCTTATGAACACTGATGCTGCCAGTGTCTTTGACCGCCTTTGTGTGACCTCTGACCTCCTGTCCCTAACTGTAATACCTCCCCGTACTCGGCTCCTTTAAACAAGACTGCAACGAGAAGATAAAGCACAACGTTTACTGTTTACAACCAAGGACAACTGCGTGGGTCCAAAAGTTTACCTTCCTCCCGGCCACTCCTTTTGCATGTATAACTTCAATTTCACCCTTCTCTTTTTTAATTGAGAAGCACACCGAGAGCTCCCTCTGGGTCCAGCTGAATGGGTACCCAAAGGCCTATGACTACATTTTATCTTTTTTCATAGTGCATCACCTAAAGAGACCAAATGATTAGTAGTGCTCAGCCGTTTTCTATTACCACATTTGTGTAAGATACACCTTGTATCCCCCCCGAGCCAGGGCTAGAACCCTGCTACAGTGGACACTAACACTATGGACTGAAAGTCCACATCTGGTGACATTTCCTGGCCACTCTGGGTTTCAGCATGCTTGGTGGGCTAGCCCCAGCTCTTAAGTAGAGTGCCAACCCTTGGCTGGTTAAGTCTTGTAGGATCGGTAGTTAGGAGTCTACTTGAAAGTGACCTGTCTGTGCATGCTTTTCCTCCACAACGCTTGACTCATTTTCTTATTTTTTTGTTCTTTTGATAGGGTCCTGTTTCCTATGTATGCAAAATAAAAATAAATTTGGGCACGTGCTCAAAAATAAATGAATAAATAGATTATGAAAAGTTTTAATTTTATGAGGTTCATTTATATTTTACTACTATTATTGTTGGAGTCCTGGTGTGGTGCTGCAGGATAATGTGCTGACTGCAAAGTTGGTTTAAACAGCAAGGTCAGTGGTTCAAGCTCACCATCTGCTCATTGGAAATCCTATGCAGACTCACTACTATGAGTCAATACCGACTCGACAGCTTAACAACAACTATTATTAATTTGTAGTCTTTACTTCAGGGAACCTAAAGAAACTAGAGGGGTAGACAGAAGACGTTTTCTTTTTAAATAGAACGAAGTAGTTAAATCATAGCTGTCTAATAGATCTTAATATTATTAAAAGCATTTTGGTGATCATAGGAAACATCTTATGTTTCATTTGTCATTAGGAAAAATAGACACATTTAATCAGGATTTAAGATTCTGTAACTATTTTTCAAATACAAAGGTAAATCAAATGCATTGCTACTAGGGTTCCAGTTCATACATGCATTGGTTTATTCTGAATAAAATATATTTGAACATGTCTCTGGATTCAGTGGATAACTTCAGACAAGTTCTTAGTAGTAAACTTGTCATAGTCTTGTTGTTGTTAAATGCCATCAAATCGGTTCCAACTCATAGTGACCCTATATAGTGTTTCCAAGTAGTGGCTGGTGGGTTTCAACTGCCAGTCATGCAGCTAGCAGTCCAGTGTTTATCGTACAGCAGCACACCAGGACTCAATCCTAGTTTCCATTTGTTGTTGTTAGGTGCCATTGAGTCAGTTCTGACTCATAGTGACCCTGTATATAGGGTATCTGAGCAGTGGCTGGTAAGTTTGAACTACCAACCCTGTAGTTCAAACAAACCTTTTGGTCCAATTCTTATTCTACAGTGCCATACCAGGACTCATTTGTTGTTGTTGTTAGGTGCCATCAAGTCGGTATCGACTCATAGCCACCCTATGGACAGCAGAATGAAACACTGCCCGATCCTGGGCCAACCTCACTATTGTTGCCACACTTGAGTCCATCGATGCTGCTACTTGGCCAATCCATCTCGTTGGGGGTCTTCTTCTTTTTCTCTGATATCCTTCTCCAGCGACTGGTCCCTCCAGACAATATGTCTGAAGTATGAGAGAGCGGAAGTTTGACCATCTTGGCCTCCAAGGAGCACTCTGCCTGCACTTCTTCCAACACAGATCTGTTGGTTCTTTTAGCAGCTCATGGCACTTTCAATATTCTCCTCCAACACTATAACTCAAAAGCTTCAATTCTTCTACAGTCTTTCCTTATTCACTGTCCAGCTTTCACATGCATATGAGGTTATTGAAAATACCATGGCTTGGGTCAGGCACACGTTAGTCCTTAAGCTGACATCTTTGCTCTTCAACACTTTAAAAAGATCTTGTGCAGCACATTTGCTTAATGCATTATGTCGTTTGATTTCTTAACTGCTGCTTCCCTGAGTGTTGATAGTTGATCCAAGAAGAATGAAGTCCTTGACAACTTCAGTCTTTTCTCCATTGATAAGAATTTGTTTATTGGTCCAGTGGTGAGGATTTTTGTTTTCTTAACATTGAGATGTAATCCATACTGAAGGCTGTGCTCTTTTGATCTTCATCAGTAAATTTTTTAAGTCCTCTTCACTTTCAGTAAGCAAGGTTGTATCATCTGCATATCAAAAGGTTGTTAATGAGTCTTCCTCCAATCCTGATGCCACGTTTTTCTTCATAGAACCCAGCTTCTTGGATTATTTGCTCAGCATACAGGTTGAATAAGTATGGTGAAAGAATACAACCTGTTGCACACCTTTCTTAATTTTAAACCATTCAGTGTTCCCATGTTGTGTTTGAACAACTGCCTCTTGGTCCATGTACAGATTCCTCATGAGCACAATTAAGTGTTCTGGAATACTCATACGTCACAATGTTGTACATAGCTTGTCATGATCTACACAATCGAAAGCCTTTGCATAGTCAATAAAGCACAGGTAAACATCTTTCTGATAGTCTCTGCTTTCAGCCAAGATCCATCGGATATCAGCAATGATATCCCTCATTCCACGGCCTCTTCTGAATCCAGCTTGAACCTCTGGAAGGTTTCTGTCAATGTATGATTGTAGCCACATGGGATATCAAAGATCTCGTCTGATGATTTCCGCATTCTCTGGGTCACCTCTCTTTGGAATGTGTACAGATCAGTTGGCCAGATAGTTGTCTTCCAAATTTCTTGGCATAGATAAGTGAGTGCCTCTTGTGCCGCTTCATTTTCTTGAAATATTTCAATATTTATTTGTCATACTGTGGTGGCTTGTGAGTTGCTGTGATTCTGAAAGTTACGCCACTGGTATTTTAAATACCAGCAGGGTCACCCATGGTGGACAGGTTTCAGATGAGCTTCCAGACGAAGACAGACTGGGAAGAAGGAGTGATGAACTATTTCTGAATACGCAGTCACTGAAAACCTTATGAATAGCAGAAAAACACTTTTCAGGACTCCTTTAGGGTGCCTTAAAAAAAACTCCAATAAAAATAGTGACTTTAAGGGGATGTTATGTTCTAGGAGACAGGTCAGATCAGAAGCTGCTGTCAGCTGTCTTTTGTGACCCAAAGGGGTAATGTTGGTAAATTTTCTTGAACACATGGTGATGATGGGATTTGTTAGGAAGAAGATGTAAGAACATTGAAAACTCCGTTGATGAGATAAAGACTAGGGATGTTGTGCTGAGGAATTTTTTCCATCATGATAATGCACGTGTTCGTTCTCTGAGGATAGCAAGGTCTAGGAAACCATACCCCATCCACCCTCCAACCCTGATCTTGCCCATTCAGACTTCTTTTTGTTTCCCAAACTCAAAGGACATTAAAAAGGAACACTGATTTGAGTCCCCTGAGGATGCCAAAACTGCCATTTTGAGGTTGTGTAAGTTGATGAACGCAGAATTTTTTAAGGAAGGTTTGTTGTTGTTAAGTGCCATCAAATCAGTTCCGACCCATAGCGACTCTGTGTAGGGCTTCCAAGGAGATGCTGGTGAGCTTGAACCACCAACATTGCAGTTCAAACAGCTTTGCTGTCTGGTGCGTTAGCCCACAGCGCCACACTAGGACTCAATGAAGGCTTAGAGTGATAGAAACACATCACCTTCTAGAGTGAATAGACCTAAGTGGAGAATATGTTGAAAAACAGGTTCATATTTTGTAACGTTTAAGAAAAATTTCTATTATTTTTGTAGCCCTGCTTTTTGACTTATCCTGGTGTAGCACTGTACAAAATGTCTTTTGTCTTGCGAACTCTTCTTACTTATAGCTGTCAATTTAAACATCATATTCTTTCAGAGAACTTCTCTGACTTCCTTGTTGTTGTTGATAAGTGTTGTCGAGTCAGTTCCGACCCGTAGCCACCCTGTATAGGGTTTCCAAGGAGCAACTGGTGAGCTTGAACCACCGACCTTGTAGTTCAAATGGCTTTGCAGTCTGGCGCATTAGCCCACAGCACCAATTTCTGCTGTGTGTTTTCCTAGGACTCTGTACTCCACACCATAGTGTGAATCACATTTTGTTGTATTTACTTTTTTATTGCCTGACTTCCTCTAGTAGACTTAGTCTGTGAAGGAAGTAGTATTATGTTGGTCACTATGTGATTAAAATGTACAGTGAATACACTGAGTACTGAGTATTGAGAGTATCTTAGAAGTGTGCATTTATTTCCTGTCAAATGAAAATTAATGCATTTGAAGATACCTTTTTTAAGTAGAGCAAATAATTGAGCATATTTGTTAATCTGGCAAGTTTTAATAGCAAAATAAAATTTTTATTTCTTTATCACTATGTACAAACTGGAATAAAATTCAGAATGCATGTTGCTTTCTGCTCTTATAAGTGGAACTACGCTTCTTTCCATTTTCTCCTGCACAACTACTGAAATTACATTCTCCTATGAAATTGGGCCTTTTTTTCTTTTCTTTGAGAGTGGCAGAACCCTGCTAATGGAAACAAGAACAAACATATTTTCTCACATCCATTGAAATTTAAGCTAGCAATCATGAGTTGACCCTCGTTCACAGATACTGTTATCAAAAGTGACAGCCAACCAAAGGAAAACTGAAAATAATAAACAGGGTAGGGAATTATTGCTTTATTTTGTAACTATCTAAACCACTGAGATTTGTAAACATAATACTTCAAGGCATTTTAGTTTTGATTTATTTTAAACAAGAGGGTATTCAGTCTTATAAAACTGACTTGTTTGAATGACTTTTAAATAATGTGTTAAAATTGTTTAATACAATTAAATACTTTCAGGATAAACTCTTGACTGCAATGTTAGTTTGAACCACAAGATCGGTGGTTCAAACTCACCATTCACTCCTTGGAAACTTTATACAGGGTTGTTATGGGTCGGAACCAACTCAAGAGCACTGAACAGCAACAACAACACTTCCAGTGTTTTTCAGTGACCTTTCAGTGTTTAGAGCTCTTTGGTTTCTTGCTGTAATCCAGTATTTTCCTTCTGTGTAGAGGCTATTTACCAAAATCAAGCCAACTATTATAGTTTTTATTACATTGATTCCAAGCTGTTAATTTGAACAAATTTGAACATGTGAAGTAGAAGTGTGAAATGTCAAGTATTTTAAGCAAATATTTTTAAATAACTTTAAAAAACCCATTTAACAATGTTTTGGTTTAAAATAGTTTAGAGGGAATCTATTTTTATTACACGTAAAATACTAAAGGCATATATAGACTTTACCATTAGCTTCAGAAATATTTGATAGGTCTGCAAACAATACTTAGGAGCAGATTGGAAAGGTAAGGTGTGTGTCCTTTTTAGTAGCTTAATTCTCAAAGAGTTCATGTAGTTTGCTACAATGGAATACTAAGTTGTTGTTGTTGTTATTGTTGTGTGCCTTGGAGTCGGTTTTGACTCATAGCGACCCTGTAAAGACAGGGTTTCCGAGGCTGTAAATCTTTATGGAAACAGAAAGCCTCATCTTTCTCCCCCGGAACAGATGGTAGTTTCAAACTGCTGACCCTAAGGTTCGCAGTCCAATTAAAGTGCTATAAATAAGAGGGCATATATAATATACTCCTTAGCTTGTTTTGTCTGTTTTGGTTTTTTTTTTTTAATCCCTTTGAATTTTTGTTAAGTAATACATATACATACTAAAGAATTAACATTTTATAAAAGGTCTTATAATGAAAATAATAACTTTCTGTTTTATTCTTTCCCACCCTGCCCTATCCCAATTTTTAGTTCTCCAAAATTCTAAATGTTGTATTTTCACTTTAATACTTGTTTGTCAATCTGAGACTATACCATAGGGCTTCTTACTGATATTACTTTACCCAGATTTCCTGTTGAATAGTTTTTATTTAGTTCTGTTTTACCTTTGAGCCTTTATTGTTAATGTTCATTTCTGTTGGTGTCAGCTCTGACTCATGGTGACCCCATGGACAGCAGAGGGAAACATTGCCTGGCCCTGCTCAACCTTCATGGGGGCTGGCACGCTCAAGGCTGTTATTACTGCCATTGCATATTTTGTTTGATTTTGCTGTTGTTGTTATTGAGAATACACAGCAAGACATAAATCTTTTCAACAGTTTCCATGTGTACATTCCAGCGACAATGATGATATTCTAGTTGTGCATACATTTTTAGCTTCTCCTTCTGGGTTGTTCCTCCCCCATTAACATAAACTCACTGACCACTAAGGTTCCTACCTAATTTTTTGAGTTGTTGTTACTTTGATCCCATAAAGGTAGTTCTCAAACAAGTATAATCCTCAATGCAGAATTTTTTTTTACCAACTGAGTTGAACTATTGTTTTTTATGATTTAAATTTTTTTTATTTTTTTTTTTTATGCTGATGGTGATGTTGTAGATTAAGCACTGGCTTGCTAACTTCAAAGTCGGCAGTTCAAATCCATTCCCCGCTTTGTGGGAAAAAGATGAGATTTTCTGCACTCATACTCATCTGTCAGTTTGTCTGTCATACTGTGGTGGCTTGTGTGTTGCTGTGATGCTGGAAGCTATGCCACTGGTATTACAAATACTACAGAGACACTGTGGTGGACAGGTTTCAGTGGTGCTTCCAGACTAAGACAGACTAGGAAAAAGGAAAGGTGGACCACTTCTAAAAGCCTAGCCTTTGAATACTTAATGAATAGCAGTGGAACAATGTCTGATATAGTGCCAGGAGATGAGCCCTTCAAGTTGGAAGGCACTTAACTGGGAAAGAGTGACCTCCTCAAAGTAGTGTTGACCTTAATGATGTAAATGGAGCAAAGCTTTCAAGACCTTCATTTGCTGATGGAGCACAACCCAAACTGAGAAGCAGCAGTTGCATACATGAAGTAATTAATAATCAGAACATGGAATGTACAATGTATGAATCTAGGAAAGTTAGAATTTGTCAAAACTGAAATGGAGAACATAAAGATGGATATACTAACGATTGGTGGTGGTGGTTATGTGCCATGGAGTGGGTACCGACTCTTAACGACCCTGGTACAGGGTTTTCGAGGCTATAAATGTTTACGGGAGCAGAAGGCCTCATATCTCTCCCACAGAATCACTGGTAGTTTCGAACTGCTGACCATGAGATTAGCAGCCCGACTTGTAACCACTACACTACTAGAGCTGAAATGGACTGGTGTTGGCCATTTTTAATCAGTCATATGGTTTACTCCGTTTGGAACAACAAATTGAAGAAGAATGGTGTTACATTCATTGTCAGAAAAAATATTTCACCATCTGTCTTTAAGTACAACACTGTCTATGATAGGATAATATCCATATACCTACAAGGAAGACTAGTTAATACTACTATTATTCAAATTGATGTACCAACTATTAAAGCCAATGATGAAGAAATTGAAGAATTCTACCAATTTCTTATGTCTAAAGTTGATCAAGCATGCACTCAAGATCTACTGATAATTACTGGTGCCTGGAATGTAAAAGTTGGAAATGAAGAAGGAGGATCTGTTGTTGGAAAGTAGGTCTTGGTAATAGAAATTATATTGAAGAACCTGTGATAGGATTTACAAGACCAAGTAATTCATTTCAAATAGTTTTTCAGCAACATAAATGGGGATTATATACGGACTTCACCAGATGGAATACACAGGAATCAAATTGACATTATATGTGGGAAGAGATGATGGAGAAGCTTAATGTCCTCAGTTAAAACAAAGCCAGGGGCTGACTGTATAACAGACAATCAATTGCGTATATGCAAGTTCAGGCTGAAATTGAAGAAAATGAAAACAACGCCACAAAAACAAAAATATAATCCTGAGTATATCCCACCTGAAGTTAGAGAACATCTGAAGAACAGATTTGAAGCAGTAGGTGCTGATGACCAAAGACCAGAGGAGTTGTGTAGGATAACATATCATACATGAAGAAAATTGTCACTGAAAAGACAGGAAATAAAGAAAACAGCAAAATGGAGGTCAGAGAGCCTCTGAAACTTGCTCTTGAATATAGAGAAGCAAAAGTGATGGGAAGAAATGAAAGAATTGAACAGAAAATTTCAAAGGGCAGCTTGAGAAGGAAAAGTAAAGCATTTATGATGAAATTTTGCAAAGACCTGGAGGTGGAAAACCCAAAGGAAAAACACTCAGCATTTCTCTAAACTGAACTGAAGAAAAAATTCAGTCCTTGACTTGCAATATTGAAAGATTTTGTGGGCAAAATATCGAATGACACAGGAAGCATTCTAAAGAAGTTGAAAGGAGTACACATAATCACTGTAATCACTGTACCAAAAAGAATTGATCAGTATTCAACAGTTTCAATATGGTAGCATATGATCAAGAGCCCACGGTATTGAGGGAAGAAGTGCAAGCTGCACTAAAGGCATTGACAAAAAACAAGGTTCTAGGAATTGACGAAATACAAATGGAAATGTCTCTACACACTGATTCAGTCTAAGAGGCTCTCATCCATCTATGCCAAGAAATTTGGAAGACAACTACTTGTCCAACCAATTGTAAGGGATTCATATTTGTGCCCATTCCAAAAAGAAGTAACCCAACGGAATGCAGAAATCATTGAATAACATCATTAATATCACATGCAAGTAAAACTTTTCCTGAAGATAATTAAAAACTGATTGCCACAGTACAACCACAGAAAGCTGTCAGAAATGCAAGCTGGTCAGAAGAGGACATGAAATGAGGTATATCATTGCTGAAGTCAGATGGATCTTGGCTGAAAGCAGAAAATACCAGAAAGATGTTGACTTGTGCTTTATAGACTATGCAAAGGCATTCTACTGTGTGGATCATAACAAACTATGGATAGTATTGTGACGAATGGATATTCCAGTACACTTAATTGTGCTCCTGAGAAGCCTCTACACAAGACCTTGGAACAGAACAAGGGGACCTTAATGGTTTAAAATCAGGAAAGGTGTGCACCAGGGTGATATCCTTTCACCATTCTTAGTCAGTCTGTATGCTGAGCAATTGATCTAGGAAGCTGGATTATATGAAGATGAATGTGGCATCATGATTGGAGATAGTTTCATTAACAATGTGCAGTATGCAGATAACAACCTTGCTTATTTGAAGCAAAAAGAACTTGAAATACTGATGAAGATCAAAAGCTACAGTTTTCAGTATGGATTGCATGTCAATGTGAAGAAAACAAAAGTCCTCACAACTGGACCAGTAAATAACATCTTGATAAATGAAAAAAGAATTGAAGTTGTCAAAGCCATCATTTTGTTTGTATCCCTAAGCAATGCTCATAGAATCAGCAATCAAGAAATCAAGTGCTATATGGCATTGGGCAAATCTATTGTAAAAGACTTCTTTATAAAGTGTCAGTTTGAGGACTGAGATGTACCTGATATTTTAGTCTCCTCATATTCATGTAAAAGTTGGACGGTAAATAAAGGAAACCCATAGAAAATCGATACATTTGAATTATGGTATTGGCAAGGAACGTTGAAAGAATCATGAATTGCCAGAAGAACAAACATCTCTGTCTTGGAAGAAGTACATTCAGAATGCTGCTGAGAAGCTAGGATGGAACTTTGGACACCTTGTTAGGAGGGACTAGTCTTTGGAGACAGACATCATGCTTGGTAAAGTGGAGGGTCAGCAAAAAAAAAAAAAGAGGAAGCCCCCAACAAGATGGGTTGACTCAGTGGCAGCACAAGGGGCTGAAACATAGCAACAATTGTGAGGATCATAGAAGATCAGGCAGTGTTTCCTTCTGTTGTATATAGAGTTGCTAGGAATCAGAACTGACTCAAGGACACTTAATAGCAGCATGAGCCAGAATCAACTCAGTGGTAGTGGGTTTTGGTTTTGGGTTTGATTTTAAGAAGACACTAGTTTGTGTGGGAGTCCTTGTGTGGCAATTGTAGGATGCTCATTGGACTAGAAGGTCAGAAGTTAAACCCACCAGCTGCTCTTAGAAACCCTATACAGGGTTACTATGAGTGACAACCAACTCGAGGATACACAACAGCAACAACACTTTGTGTGTGTAACCTGTTGTGTAATGTTCAGGGACCTCTGTTGGTGAATGATCCTTTCTTTGCTTCCTGGCACCCTACCTGTGCTGTGGTCACCAGCATCCTTAGAGTTCTCACCTACTGTTCTGCACTTTGCTTTCTTAGAATATGGTTCATGTCCTGGTCACCTTGCTTCACTCTAGATGTGTCTATAAGTTTTCTGTTCTTGGGCAATCTGTAATTTGCCTTCTTCTTTTCCTCCCCCAGGGTTATTTGCTCAATCTGTCTCAAGATATAGCCATGCTGTGCATAACCACCTGGCAAATCACCTCCAATCTGTAACTTCCCATGTTGACTGTTGTCATTCAGTTTGATCTTCCAATGTTCTATCTAATCTAATGCTTCATTCTTTTATTGCTCAGGGTTCTAGGAATGTCATCTCTATCGATTTCACTTGTTTTATCAGCTCTTTGCTGTAGGGTGGGCCACATGTTGTGCCTGGCTAAGCCATCATGGTGGAGCACTTCCTGGACCATTTACTTTTGGTGTACTCTACAGGTGTGGCGCTGGACTACGAAACTCACCAACTGCTCCTTGGAAACACTGTACAGATTCACTGAGTCAGAACCGACTTAACACTTAACAACAGCAGCAGCTGTCATTTGGGGATTTCTTTACAGTAGATATTTGCATTAATTCCATTATTTCTTTATCTCATGTTAAGCAGTCAACAAATAATTGTGAATCAACTGTTTGGAACTGACTCCATGGTACTTAACAACTGTTTAAGGAAGTAAATTTTCAAATAATCCTTGCATATCTGAAAATGTTTTTATTTTATTGTTGTGCTTTGTTGCTATTTTAATGATATAAAATCCTAGGTTTAGAATAATTATCCCTCAGAAATTTGAAGGCATCGTTCCATTGTCTATTAGCATCCAGTGATGATATGGAGTGTTATGCCATTCTAAGTTTCATTCCTTTGTAGGTAGCAGATTTTTACTTTGTGAAATTTAAGATGTTTTCATCCTTGGTGTTCTGAAATGTATGATTTGTCTGTGTGTTTCCTTCATTGTGATGGATACTCAGTACATTAACCTGAAGACTTAATACCTCTTAACTCTGGCAAATTTTATTCTATTTTTTCCTCTCTCCAACTTTTTGTGTCTTCAAGTTCTCAGAACTTGGTTTTTGTTCCATGTTCTGAGAGATTTGTTCTATTTTATTCTCCAGCTCTTCTATTAAAATCATTTTGATAGTGACATACTTAATATTCAAGAACTTTTTTATTGTTTGTGTTGATCACTGTTTCATATACAAGGGGAATTCACAATTGGTGAAAAAACTCCATTATCTTTTCATTGCATTTATCCATGAACTTTTTGAAGCCTTTTGAATATACACATGAGTGTGTATTGTTTCACAGCTGCATGTCTTAAATTTTGCTGGGTATGTTTACAGCTTTTTTCCTCCCTCCCAGCATTTTGACTTTGCTATCCTTACTGCCATCTGGCCTTTGTTTTTGATGAGAAATTAGCTGTTGACCTAATTGGGGTTTCCTTGTAAGAGTTGTTTTTTCTTGTTTTCAAGATCCTGTTTTTGGCTTTACATATATTTTGACCATGATGTATGTAAAGCTTGTGTTTATTCTATTTGAAGTTTTTTGAGCTTCTTAACCTATGTGGTTGTTAAGTGTCATCGAGTCATCATAGTGACCCTGTACAGGGTTTCCAAGGAGTTGTTGGTGAACCTTATACAGCCAGCCTAGTGGTTCAAACCAACCTGCAGCACCATGCCAGAACTCCTCTTGGATATGTAGGGTATTATTCTTCGTCAAATTAGGGAAATTTTCAGCTGCAATTTTCAAGTATTTTTTTTTTCTACTCTTTTTTTCTCTGCTGAGCATTGTGCTCTTTTAATAATGATCTATATGAGATCAAATTGACGACAGTAACTCTAAAGCACAGAAGAGAATTTTAAGGGGCAGAAAGTCTGTGTGAGACCCATTATATGTATGTTGACACGCTTAATGGTGTTTTGTAGATCTCTAAGTCTCTGTGTTCATTTCATCCTTTATTCTCTCTGTTGGTATATTATCAAGTTCACAGATTTTTTTTTTTCCTTTGGCAGTTCACATCTACTCTTGAGTCCTTCTAATGAATTTTTCATATATGTTGTTATAGTTTTCAACTCTAGAATTTCCATTTGTTTTTTTAACAATTTCTGTCTCCTTATGAGTTATTTAAACATTATTTTCTTTATTTCTTTGAATATATTGATAATAGCTGCTTTCAAGTGTTTGTCTATTAAGGCCAATATCTGGGTCCTCTCAAAGACAGTTCCTATTCCATGTGTACAGATCACTCTGCAGGAAGTAGATGAGGCTTTCTGCTCTTGGAAAAGATTTATAGCCTCAGAAACCCTATTCACTATGAGTTGAAATGGGCTCCACACCACTTAACAACAACAACAAACAAATCACTTTCCTGATGCTAAATTTATACATGGCTTGGTAGCTTTTTTCAAAGTTCAAGGTGTTTTCAGCCATCAGGTTCATCAAGGGAGTGCTAGTTTGCACATACTTCCTGGTTACTCCTGAGTGGATACAACCTTGCATATGCATACAGTCCTATACAGCCTTTAAGATGAGCAGGGAAAAGTTTGATTTCAGCAGGTTTCTTTTTGGGTATGTCTTTACCATGCTCTCTAATGGATTTCTGGTTAGCTTGCTATTTTGCTTGTCTGTATTATTATCTAGAAGTACAGTGGTTAAGTACTTGACTGCTAACCAGAGGGTTAACAGTTTGAACCCAGTAGTCGCACCATGGAAGAAACATGTGGCAGTCTACTTCTGTCATGATTTGCAGCCTTGGAAACTCTATAGGGTCAGTTTTACCTTGTCCTAAAGAGTTGCTGTGAGTCGGAACCAACTTGATAGCAGTTTGGTTTGACTTGGATTTACTTGGTTTAGTATTAGAATCACAGACAATACTTAGTCTTCTCTGATTGCTCTCCACTGGGATCCCTATTATTATTATTATTATTTTCATTTATTTATTTATTTATTTTTATTCTTGACCATCATGTTTATTTGTTCCATTAACAGAAATATAATTTATCAAAACTCAGAATAGTTTCCCCAGTTTAAGGATGAATTATTAAAATTCTCTTTGAGACTATCCCTTTGTCCATCTATTTCAGATGTCGCCTTACAATATTTCCACTCATCATTTATCTATATGGTTAAGTTCCAAATACCAGATTGTTATGCAAAAATCAGCATAGGTGCAAATGAAGGATGACTACATAAAATCACAAAAAAAGAGGATGAGTACAATATTACACAACTGCCAAAGTACGTTATAACGTAATTTCCAAACTGCTTAGAGTCATAGCTCAGCCAAGTTGACATATAAGATCCCTATTATTTTTAACAGCACTTCTGAGTATGGATTTTTCCACACTGCTCTAAATTGTCAGCCCTCTCAAGTGGCCATTTAACCCTGAGTTCTCACAGTTTCTTACATCCATCCTGGGCATGTACCCTCTGCTATATGGGGCCAAGAGTCCTGGCATGGCACTGTGGGCTAATGCGCTGGACTGCAAATTCTGTTTGAACTGCAAGATTGGCAGTTCCTCGTAAACCCTATACAGGGTCACTATGGCACTTAACATAGCAACTGACTCAACGGCACTTAACAACAACATCATATGGAGCCAGAACCCTGGGAGGAGGCGATAGGAACTGCTAGTTCTCATAGGTTGCCTTGCCTACCCAGCATAGACTTTTTGCAACTTTGAGTACTGACATACTGTAGACTCACACTGTTCTTATCAAAATTCAGTGCTTAGCAAAATTCACTGTTCTTAGCAAAATTCACTATTTTAGCAAAATTCATTGTTCTTAGCAAAATTCAGCATTCAGTGCTTTTCAATTCTTGTATGCTATTTACTCAATTTCTAGAGACTTTATTTTTTTCTTTTTACTGTTTTGTTCAGTTGTATCAGTGTTAACTGGGGAGATGATTTGCTGATTCACATAACCATTCTGCCTGTGGCATTATTTTTTTCCTCCATAATGAGGTAGAAGACATGGGAGCTAGCTGATAGAATCAGTTGTTGTTGTTGTCAGGTGCCATCGAGTCGGAACCAACTCATAGCGACCCCATGCACAGCAGAATGAAACAATGTCCGATCCTGGGCCAACCTCACCACCACTGCCACGCTTAACGCCATCAGTGATGCCACCCGGCCAATCCATCTCGTTGAGGGTCGTCCTCTTTTTCTCCTACCCTCCATCTTACCCAGCATGACATCCTTCTCCAGTGACTGTTCCCTCCTGACAATATGTCCAAAGTATGAGAGACGAAGCTTAGCCATCTTGGCCTCCAAGGAACACTCTGGCTGCACTTCTTCCAAAACAGATCTATTGGTTCTTTTGGCAGTCCATGGCACTTTCAGTATTCTTCTCCAACACCACAACTCAAAGGCATCAATTCTTCTACGATCTTCCTTATTCACTGTCCAGCTTTCACATCCATTAGAGGTTATTTAAAATACCATGGCTTGTGTCAGGCTCACCTTAGTCCTCAACCTTACATCTTTGCTCTTCAGACAGAATCAGTTACTTCTCACTAACTCTGACATTGGACTGGCTACTATGGAATAATTCTGGCAAATCATTTGCCCACCTCTGCTGCAGTCCCTTCTTAAGTGTTCTAAGTTGTTATTTCCTCTGCATTTTATCTCTCATCAGGCTTTTTTTCTATCTAACAGTAATATTTTGCAATGTTTTGAGGACTAATGGTATCTCTTCCAGTGGTCTTCCTGTTTCAGGTTTTTTCCTTTACTATGACTCTCTTTTTAGAGAAGGAAGATAAATACTTGTGCTCGGGTTTTTATTTTAAAATTTGTTTTACTACCTTTATTTTGAGTAATCATGTGTATTGATCTGCAGTGTTTAAGCTGACATTTCCTTGGAAAAATTTTACTATTTGCTCCTCTAGCCATTTTATGAATGCATTATTTCCTGAAATGTCAAAAAAAAAAAAAAAAAAACCCTCATTCTTTACTACTTATACTTGCTTCTTATTATAATCATGCTCTCTCCTAAGTTATTTTTATTTCTAATGTTTCTCATGCTTCCCAGAATCATTAATTTAAAATATATAGAAAGTGTTTTGAAGCTTCTTTAAATCTCTTGGCACCTACCTGTGTGTGACTGTCAGACTTTTCTGAAGACCTATTAAAAGCAAAAAACCAGAAACAAATCATTCATTTTCTAATTTTATACTATAATGAATTTTGATGGGTTTTAACAAAGGAATAATTGAGGCTATCACCAATAGCTGACACTAGGAGTGAAGCATAATCATTTTTGTGCTACTGCTATTAAGTTGGCTCCCACTCATGCCCACCCTATTATATGGGACTTGACTGTTATAATCCATAGAATTTTCATGGGCTGATTTTTTAAAGTAGATTGCCAGTCCTTTCTTCCTACTATGTCTTAGTCTGGAAGCTCTGCTGAAACCGGTTTAGTATAGTAGAATCACTCAGGCTTCCACTGGATAGGCAAGCGGTGATTGTGTTAAGGGTGTACTGACCGAGACTCACACCCAGGTCTCCCACCTGCAAGGCAAGACTTCTACCACTGATTTAACTATTCTTTTAGCCGTGAGTTTATTTTAGCTAGAATTAAAAGCAAAGCAGCAGGAGGGAGAGACAGAGTGAGATGGGAGAAGAGAGAGAGAGCTAGGTGCTCTTGATGAAATTTTTATTAAAGTCATGGATGGTTCCATAGGTTCAAGGACTACCTTTACTTCAAACTGAGTGGGAAGGCAGCAAGTTTAGATGCTTTAAGTACTCAGGAATTTTCAAAAATGTTTAAATAGAGTCTAGAGGAAAAGAGTTTGATCCATCTCAATATAATTGTATGTGTGCAAAAATATATACAACAAAGCATATACTCATTCAACTGTTTTTAAATCATTGTTCCTTGGTAGTGGTTACATGCTTCAGAGTGTGTCTGTCACCTTTCTCACTATCTCCACCCATAGACTTTCTACCCATAGACAGTTCTCATCTGTGCTTTAGAGTTACTGTTGTCAATTTTATCTCATATAGATAATTATTTAAAAGAGCACAATGCTTAGGCAAACGTTATTGAGTTAAACTATTGTTTAAAGATGACTTCATAGGGTAACTTCAGTTTGAATTTTAAAAAGTTGCTTCAGGCAATACATTCAGGGATTCCTCCAGTCTCAATGTATCCAGTAAATCTGGCTTTCAATGGACTTTTAGTGTTACCAAAAGTGAGCAGTTTTAGAATAAGACATAAAAAAGTATATAAAAAAACAGGGTGCCTGTTGGTAAAGCTTGGAAGAATATGTACAAGAGGAGTTCCTGAGCAGATTCCTGGGTCCATCTCTGCAGATTCTACTTTAGTTGGTCTTACGAAACTACCAGCTGCTCCGCGGGAGAAAGATGAGGCTTTCTGCTCCCGTAAAGATTTACAGCCTCGGAAACCCTGTTCAGGGTCGCTATGGGTCAGAACCGACTCGATGGCACTTAACAACAACAACCCTGTAGAGCTCAGTTCTGCTCTGATGTACATGAGATTACCATGGTTTTCATTAACTCAATGACATTTGGTTTGTTTTGGTTTGAGATGAGACTTGTGGACCTCTGTCATCTTTCCCTCCTTTTCTTCCTTTACAGCTTCCCAGGTCGTTCTGAGATACAATCATGTGTGGGGACCATGGGTATAATTATCCATTCTACCTGTATTTAAATTACTTTCCCAGTTTCTAAGTGGTCATTTTTCTGTCCTTAAATATGTCCAGTGGCAAGTGAAATCACTACTGCCTTAGGTAGCCCATTCTATCCTTGAGTACAGTCAGCCCTTAATATCTGTGGGGATTTGTCCCAGGACTGCTGTGCATACAAAAATCTACAGAAGCTCAGCTCCTTACATGAAATGGTGTAGTATTTGCATATAGCCTACATACACTGCACAAACACATCCTCTAGGGTGTATTATGTAAATCATTTCTAGATTGCTTACAATACCTAATACAATTTAAATGTTGTGTAAATAGCCGTTTGTTCCCTATTAACCTTTGAGAGATTGCTTTGACCACTTAATTGATTCTTGTCACCCCTTCCCTCCTCTCCTAATATTGTTGATTAGTGGTTGGTTGAATCTACTTGTGGAATCCATGAGTTTGGAGGACCACTTTAGTTGGAAAGGTCCTTATACTAGCGAGACATCTGTCCATGTAATGTCTGCCTATTGATTATTGTTTTAGTCCCTTCTTGTTAAGTACCGTCGAGTCAGTTCAACTACTAGCAATCCTGTATAGGATTTCCAGGGAGCAGCTGGTGGGCTTGAACCACCAACTTTGTGGTTAGTCCATTGTTTATCCTACAGCACCACACCAGGACTCCTTTGGACAAAGTTCTTGTTAAAGTGCCCCTTAGATCTATCATAAATCGTTTTTTTACATGATTGACTATACAGAATTTGAAGACACCTGCCAAGTACCCCAATGATCTTAGCATCTCAATTTTCTTAAATATTTGTTTGCTTAATCAAAGTGCAGAGATACAGATAGTTTTTTTTCAAGGTTAAAAATAGAAAATCGACTCACCAATTCCCTTCAGAGTAAGTCACTATTAATTCTGTATATTATTTTGATATTTACCTTAAGATCTCTGCCAAAAAAAGTTTATATTGCTGTTTTTTTCATTTTTCTTAACTTCACTCTTCAAGGAAATATCTTTTAGTAGATGAAAAATATTTTGTTTTTGTCTCATAGGTTAAGAGCAGGATTATGTGATCGCTGTGCAGTAACTGAAGAACATATGCGGAAAAAACAGCAAGAGTTTGAAAATATCCGACAACAGAATCTTAAACTTATTACAGAGCTTAGTGAGTTTCTTTTCTTCATTTATTAAGTCTTTAAAGCATAATGTCCTATTGTTACTGCCTTCTACTAAATTGGTTGCAATCAATTGAATAATGTTTGCATGTATTTTTTTCTAATTTTTCCTTTTTGTAAATTCAATCTCATGGTTATTTTTATAAGAAATACTGATAGAAAAAAAGGCTGTGCACATTGTCCACTTTGACCTTAAAGTTGTTCTCACTATTAGAAAACAAAAAGTAAATGAATTTCCTTTGGATATGTCATACATGTCAGTTGATTACTCAGTAAAGATCAGTGCAAATTAATTTAACTTGATTTAGTGTTCTACAAAGATTTGTATTGTATAAGTTTTCATGACTGACACTTTTGGATATACTATTTTCAGTTTATTCTTACCTGTTAAATGTGGCAGTACTTTTTTCTTAGCTGCCTTCTCTTAACCTCTGCATCGTCTAACAACTGTTCATCTGTCTTGGTGACCATTATTTGGATTCTCCATAAGTAACTCAAAATTAGCTTGTCCAAATGTAATTAATTAAGATCTATTCCACACTAATTTTATCTTCTGGATTTTTTGTTGTTGTTGTTCTATTAAGCTATTGGTCTGGTTACTTAAGGAAGACTATACTAGGGGCCTTCAGAAAGTTCATGGAAATATTCCACTGTCTTTTCATTCCATTTTCCCATGAACTTCTGAAGGCCTTCATATTAATATGTACTCATTATTTTAAAAATTGATAGAATATAGTTTTATTTAGTTCCCAAAGGAAACTACTGTTAACAGTCTGATATGTATCATTCCAGTTCCAAGTTTGTCTATGTTTTTATCTCCTTTACCAACCCCCTTTTTGTCACTTTTAAACTGTAACGGGATTATGTTATATTTCCTGTTCTGACACTTTCTTTTTCACTTTAGACTATGCCTTGGAAGTCTTTACATATGAAAATTTTGAACTTATAGAACCTATGTTGTGTATTTGTGAATATGTGCATTCATGTATTTAGGAATAAAAGTATATTAGGAGACCCAGAACCAAACTCATTAGCATTGAGCTGATTCTGACTCAGGACAAAGTAGGCCTCCAGCATTTCCAGGGCAGTAATCTTTGTGGAAAAACAGGCTGCTACATTGTTGTTGTTTTTTCACAGAATCGCTCCTGGGTTTGAACCACCACCTTCCACTTAGCAAATGAGCTTCTAATCACTGTACCATCTGAACACCTTACCTTAATATCAGTGAGCATAGTTGTATCCTAGTAAATACAGTTGAGGTTTACAGTCATTAATGGTATTAAGTGCCTCCTAGTCGGTTCTTTTTCATTGCAACTGCCCTGTATAGGGTTTTCCAGGAGCAGCTAGTGGGTTTGAACTGCCGACCTTGTGGTTTGCAGTCCAGTGCTGATCCACAGTGCCACAGCAGCAGTCTACAATCATCGTCAGTACTAGAAATAATCTATAATAATAGCTGCATTATAGAATGAATTTTTAGCAATTTAAACTGCCTGAAAAACAACTGAAAAAGCTTAACAAAGCAAAAAAATAATTTGACTAGTTGTTAAGGACTAAGACTGTTCTTTTAATGGCTGCATTATATTTCCTAGTATAGATGTGGAATCCTGGTATGGTGCTGTAAGATAAGCACTGGATTGGAAACTGATCAAAAAGTATAATTCCTTTATCTAAGAAGAAATGCAAACTGAAGATCATGTGAAAGGACACTTGCCCTAACTAGTATAAGGAGAATGCAAATTTTTCACTCACCAGATTAAATTGATCATTCAATTAATGCATTCTTCACAAAACTGAAGAACCTATCTATACGGAAACAGGCATCCTTAAGCTCTCAAAACAACAACAAAAAACTAAGCTGTCATTAGTATGAGAAAGGTTAAACCAATCATGTTTAGTCAAACCAATTACTTGTTCAGTCCCCAGGTATGTAAACCTTTGATTTACATACAGCATGCATGAACCAAGTTTCCTGTTGCCCTATTTGCCATTTGTCTTTTTAAATTAATTAAAGAGCCTTTGTATAATTTTGCTGTTAACTGTTGTTGTGTGGGTTCCAAATGACTGGTATAGCACTGCTGTGTAATGCACTGGACTGCAAGGTCGGTTTGAATCACAAAGTCGGCACTTCAAACTCACCAGCTGCTCCTCAGAAACCCTATACAGGGTTGCTATGGGTCGGAATTGACTCGATGGCACTTAACAACAACATTGTGGTGCACAGGAGAAAGATGAGGCTCTTGGCTCCCGTAAAGATTTACAGCCTCGGAAACCCTGTACAGGGTTGCTATGAGTCAGGACCGACTCCACGGCACATAACAACAACAAAAGGAACCTTGCAGTTCAAACGGCTTTGCAGTCTGACACATTAACCCACAGCGCCACACCAGAATTCCACAGCACCACGTTAGGACTTTGTATATTGGGGAATGACTATTAACCCTTTGTTATCTATTCTGTACAAATACTTTCTGTCAGTGTCTATTGCCCATTATCTGGAGTCCTGGTGTGGCACTATAGGATAAACACTTGATTGCTAGTCACAGGGTCAGCATTTCAAACCCACTAGCTGCTCTTCGGAAACCCTATACAATGTTATTATGAGTCAGAATCGGCTCAATGGCACTTAACAACAACATTGTTGAGGTTAGTTTAGATTTTCTCTTAACAAATAGAAATCTTGTGTATTTTTTTGTCTTGATAAAAAAAGGTTTTCTACATCAAAATTATGTAAATATTCTTTCATTGTTTTTACTGTCTGTACACAAACATACTTTTTCAAAATTCAGATGTTTAATTCCTGAAATTTTTAGCATAGATTGTGAAATAGCTGTCTATCATCTTTAGGGTCTAGGCATTCATCCTCAAGCTGCCTCTTGGTCACAAAAAGGTGACTGCTGCTTTTTCAGACCTCATGCTTTCATTTCAGACAGGAAGAAAGAAAGATGAGGCAAAAAGCTGAAAGGGGCATGCTAGCAGAATCATTTTCCTTAAGATAAAGAATTAGATTTCCTGTAAGCCTTGCCTATTAACGTTTGCTTAAATCTTATTGGCTAGACATTTCTCCCCTACCCCCATTTCCAAGTCATTTGAAGAGGGCTAGGGATTTGAAGGGAGTTGCAGATGGAGACTGAGTCAGGCCCACTGTATGTGCTATAATTTCTGTAGTTTTTTGTATGTTTTGGTACTTGGTCAAAAAAGTTTCCTTATACTGAAATATCTTCCACATTTACTTTTCTAGGTAAATTTTAGAGTGAGCTTATTATGTTCTATAAAATACCTGATGGGAATTTGTTTGGGAGTATATTAACAATTTTGGAAGAATAAACAGCTTTATTATAGTTAACAATCCCTTTATAGAACTTTGAGAAGTTTTTCTTTTTGCCATAGTCTTTTATGTTAAAGCTTTGTAGTTTCTTCATATAAACTTTATACATTTCCTTTTAAGTTTGTTTCTGTGTATTTTATGTTTGTTGTCATTCCAAATGCATTTAGGAAAAAGAAACCGTTTTTTCTGTACAAGTATAGGGGGCAATACTGGTTTTAATGGCCTTATATTTGGCTACCCTTCTACACTTTTCTAGTTAGCTCTAAGTTTCTGTGAGTTATTTAGGTAAAAATATCATCTACAAATCATGACAACTTTACTTTATTCCTTCAATTATTTTTATAATTTCTTTTCGATGTGGTTATTTTTTTCCTGGCATAATGCATTAGCTAAGGGTTTTAGACTATTGATAATTATAGTAGCATTTGATGACAGGAAGACTATTAACATTTCATTTTTCATTGTCTTCTCTTGAAACATGAAATCAAGTTAAATACCTTTTCTTCTGTTATTGTTTTGCTAAGAGTTTTATTTAAAATGAGTTTTTCCAATTCTTAGCATCTGTTGAGTGGATCACAGTCTGTTAGTGTGTCTTACTGTGGTGGCTTGCATGTTGTTGTGATGCTAGAAGCTATGCAACCAGTATTTTAAATACCAGCACGGGTATACCGTAGTGGACAGGCTTCAGTTGAGTTTCCAGAGTAAGACATACTATGAGGAAGAAGAGGAGAACTACTGAATGTTTAGCCACTGAAAACCTAATGAATAGCATTAGAACACTGTCAGATAGTATCAGAATATTGAATATTGAAACATGATGAGTAGCATGAAAATATTGTGAGATACAATGCCAGAAAATGAACCCCTCAAGTTGGAAGGCCTCAAAGAGCTGCTTCCTCAAAGTAGAGTTGACTGAAATGAGTAAAGCTTTCAGGACCTACATTTGCTGATGGAGCACAACTCAAAATGAGGAGAAGCAGTTGTCAACACCCATGAATAGTCTGAACGTGGAATGTATGAAATATGAATCCAGGAAAATTGGAAGGTGTCAGAAATGAAATGGAATTCATAAAGATCAGTATCCTAGGTATTAGTGGCCTGAAATGGATGAGTATTGTCCAGTTTGAATCTGACAATCATATGGTGTGCTATGTTAGAAATGACAAATTGAAGAGAAATGTTGTCACATTCATCATCAAAAAGAATATTTCAACCTCTATCTTGAAGTATAATGCTGTCTGTGGTAGGATAATATCTGTAGACCTACAAGTGCAGTGGCTTCACACAATAAGCACTGGACTACGAACCACACAAGGTCTGTGGCTCAAACCTGCCAGCCTCTGGGCAGGGGAAAGATGAGGCTTTCTGCTCCCACAAAAGAATTGAAGCCATAGAAGCCCTTACAAAGTCACTATGAGTCAGAACCAACTCAACTGTACATAACAACAACAAAGCATATCAGTTAATACCACTATTATTCAAAGTTATGTACCAACTACTAAAACCAGTAATAATAAAATTGAATTCTACCAACTTCTTTACTTTGAAACTAGTCAAGTGTACTGTCAACATACATTGATAATTACTGGTGATAGGAATGCAAAGCTTAGAAACAAAGAGGAGAAGGATCAGTAGCTCAGAAACATGTCATCAGTGGTAGAAACGATGCCAGAGATCTCATGAGAGAATTTTGAAAGACCAGTAACTTTTTCATTGCAAATACCTTTTTGTTAAACAACACAAAAGACTTCCTCATGGACCTCACCAGAAGGTATACACAGAAATAAAACTGACTTACATCTGTGGGAAGAGACAGTTCAAAAGTGCCATATCATCAGGCAAAATAAGGCCAGGGAGAGACCTTGGAGCAGACCATCAATTGCTCCTATGCAGGTTCAGGCCGAAGCTGAAGAAATTTAAAACAAGTCCACAAGACTAAAACTTAGACCTTGAACATATCCCACCTGAATTTAGATATCATCTCAAGAACAGATTTGGTACATAAGACACTAATGACTGAAGACCAGAAGACTGGGATGCCATCAAGAACATCACCCAGGAAGAAAACAAAATGTCATTAAGAGTACAGAAAGAAGGAAAAGATCAAAATGGATGTCAGGAAAGATTCTTGAAACTTTCTCTCCAACATAGAGATGTTAAAGAAAATGGAAGAAATGAAGAGGTAAAAGAGCTGAACAGAAAACTTAAAAGGGCAGCTCGAGAAGACATAGTCAACTATCGCAATGAAATTTTGCAAAGACCTGGAGTTAGAAAACCAAAAGGGAAGAACACACTCAGCATTTCTCAAGCTGAAAGAACTGAAAAAAAAAAATTCAAGCCTTGACTTGCACTATTGAAGGATTCTATGGGCAAAATATTGAATGATGCAGAAACCATCAAAAGAAGATGGAAGGAACACAGAGTAACTGTACCAAAAAGAAATGTATAGGAAAATGAAATGGTCAAAGTTCAACCATTTCATGAGATAGCATATGACCAAGAGCCAATGAGACTGAAAGAAGTCCATAGTGCACTAAAGATATTGGCAAAACAGGACTTCAGGAATTGATGGAATACAAATAGAAATATTTTAACAAACTGATGCAGCACTGGAGGCACTCACTCATCTATGCCAAGAAATTTGGAAAATGGCTTACTGGCCAGCTAATTAGAAGAGATCCATGTTTGTGCCCATTCCAAGGAGAGGTAACCTAATGTTATCAGACAATATCATTAATAGTGCATGCAAGTAAAATTTAGCTAACGGTAATTTTAAAACGACTGCAACCATACATTGACAGGGAACTGAAGCTGGATTCAGATGACGTGGATCAAGAGATACCATTGCTGACATGAGATGGATTTGGGCTGAAAGCAGAGACTACCAGAAAGATATTTACCTGTGCAAAGGCTTTTAGACTGTGTGGATCATGACAAGCTATGGACAACATTGTGGAGAACGACTGTTCTGAAACACATAATTTTGCTCATGAGGAAGCTGTACATAGGACAAGAGGCAGTTGTTGAAACAGAACAAAAGGACGCTGAATGGGTTAAAATCAGGAAAGGTGTGTGCCAGGGTTGTATTCCTTCACTAAGTCTGTCTGCTGAGCACATAATCCAAGTGTCACGTTTTTCCCTAGTCCCTTTTGCTCTCAGGGGTCTAAAGAATTAGTCCCACTGAGTTGCCGCTACTTTGTCACACACAAACAATAAGCATTCATTTAGAATCTCTTTATTGCAAAGCTAAAGTATGCTTCAGAGAGAGAAGCGGGTCTTTCTCCACGAATGGAGTAGACCTGGTAGCAGTAAAGAGCATAGATTAGATTGTTGTTGTTAAGTACCGTGGAGTCAGTTCCAACTCAACAGTGACCCTGCACAGGGTTTCTGAGGCTGTAAATCTTTACAGGAGCAGAAAGCCTTACCTTTCTCCCGCGGAACAACAGGTAGTTTAGAACTGCTGACCGTGAGTTTAGCAGCCTGATTCGTAACCACTACACTACCAGAGCTCCTTTAGATTAGGTTAGGTCAAAGCAAAAGTGCACTTCAAAGGGAGAAGTGGGTCTGTCTCCACAAGAGGATAAGTTTTGGGGATGGGGTGCACTGGCTTGTAAAGGTATGGGGTCTTTTCCTCGTGGGGTGCGCTAATACATATTAATTAGGATTGGTATGTTGAATATTCATGTTTTTTTGTTTCTTTGTTTTTTAGTGAAAGGGCAAAGGCTTCTTGGAAATGGGGCGCTTTCTTCAGTTGTCAGATTTAGGTGCTATCTTTATGGGTCGTCTGCCTGTGACCAGCTACTTCTATCAGGATTTCAGGTTCTGAGATCCTTATCTCTGTCTCCAGGCTATTCTTGTCAATGCTATTCTTCTTGTAGGACTAGAGATGTCCTTCACCCTTTCAGGGGAAGCCAGGGTAAGAGAGGCCGAGAGCCCCAGGTTTCCTAACTTGTCCTTGACACAAGAAGCTGGATTATATGAAGAATGTGACATCAGTGTTGGAAGAAATCTCATTACCAACCTGCAATATGCAGTTGATACAACATTGCTTGTTCAAAAACAACAGACAGCCTTCTGTATGAGTTGCACCTCAATGTAAAGAAAACAAAAATTCTCATCACTGGACCAATAAATAACATAGTAAAAGGAGAAAAGATGAAATTGTCAAAGACTTAATTTTTCTTAGATCCACTCTGAACATTCATAGCAGAAGTCAAGAAATCAAATGATACATTGCATTAGGCAAATCTGCTGCACAAGGCCTCTTTAAAATGTTCAAGAGAAAAAAATACAGTTTGAGGGCTAAGGTGTGCCTAGCTCAAGCCATGGTATTTTCAGTAGCGTCATATGCATGTCAAAGTTGACAATGAATAAGGAAGACCATAGAAGAATTGATGCATTTGAGTTTGGTGTTGGAGAAGAATATTAAACATATCATGGACTGCTAAAGAACAGATCTGTATTGGAAGAAGTACAGTGAAAGTGCTCCTTAGAAACCAGGATGGTGAGACCTCATGTCTTATACTTTGGACATGTGATCAGGAAGGACCAGCCCCTTGAGAAGGATTTGTTGCTAGGTAAAGTAGAGGGACAGCGATAAAAAGGAAGACCCTCAACTAGATGGATTGGCACCATGGCAGCAGCAGTGGGCTGAAGAGTAACAATGATTGTGAGGATGGTGTGGGACTGAGAAGTGTTTCCTTCTGTTATGTATAGGATTGTTATCTATGAGTCTGAGCCCACTCACTGTCACCTAACAACATTGAGTGGATCACAGAATTATCTTTCCTTTAGCATGTTAATGTAAGGAACCCTGATTGCTTAGTGGATTAAGAGCTGGGCTGCTAATCAAAAGGTCACTAGTTTCAAGATACCAGCCTCTCTGTGGAAGAAAAATGAGGCTTTGTACTCTGATAAAGATTTTTTTGTCATTGTGAAGTGCTGTCGAATTGGTTCAGACTGACTCACAGTGACACTATATAGGGTTTCCAAGGAGGGCTGGTGATTTTAAACTGCCAGCCTTGCAATTCATCGACTAATGGGTTATCCTGCAGTGCCGCAGCCTCTCAAATGCTCAAGGTTAGTAGTTCGAATTTATCTCTTGCTCCCTTAAATACATACAGCCTCGGGAACCCTATATAGGATAGCTGTGAGTGGAAACCAACTTGGTGGCACATAACCACCATGAAGGACCTACTGGATGGCAGTGGGCTTGGCTTTTCCTTTTGTGTGTTAATGAAGCAGGATTGTTGTTGTGAAGCACCTTCCAGTGTGTTCCCACTCATACCAACCATGTATAGGGTTTCCAAGGAACAGCTCATGGGTTGGTAGACCTTGTGTTCACAATCCAGAGCTGATACTACTGCACCACACCACACCACACCACACCAGAAGTATGTTAAAGAAGATTCTTTACTATGTTAATGAGGCAGGATTACAGTGGGATGTAATACCCTCCTTACTCAATCCTAGCCCAGATTCAAAGGAAGTTTCCCAGGGGTGTAGCCTGCATCACCTTTTGTCTTTCAAGGAATCAAGCCAGCAGACAGATACCATCTGACTACCACCAAGAATTGGGCATGTATGAACCACTAAGTAGGCCGTCCAAATTCAAATTCATTAAAATTCACATCTTGGAAACTATATAGGGTTGCTATGAGAGGGACCCAAGTCAACAGCACTTAGCAAGGACAACATGGTAGGAACTGGTGTAACTGTAGCCTAAGTACTGAACCACAGGTCGGTTTGAAACCCAAGGTGGCAGTTCAAGCCCATCAGCTGCTCCTCAGAAACCCTATACAGCGTCATTGAGTTTTTGAACCAACTTGATGGCACTTAACAACAACAACAACAAATCACTACTTCAGAGTCCCTGAATGGCTCAGTTGGTTAAACATTGGATGACTATGTACAAGTTAGTGATTCAAACCCACCCAGAGTCACCTCAGAAGTAAGATCTGGACATCTGCTTCATAAAGGTCACAGCCTTGAAAACTCTGCGTATCAGTTTTACTTAGTACATACTTTGCACATGTTATAATCAACACAACAGCAACTAACAACAACGATCACGTACTAATTACAAATTGTTTTGCTCAGAAGCGTTAACCCTGACTAATATAACAGAAAACAAAAATCCTCACCACTGGACCAATAAACAACATTCTTATCAACTGAGAAAAAAGATTGAAGTTGTCAAGGACTTCATTCTTCTTGGATCAACTATCAACACTCATAGAAGCAGCAGTCAAGAAATCAAATGATGTATTGCATTAGGCAAATCTGCTGCACAAGACCTTTTGAAAATGTTGAAGAGCAAAGATGTCAGCTTGAGGACTAAGGTGCACCTGATCCAAGCCATAGTGTTTTCAATAACCTTATATACATGCAAAAGCTGGCCAGTGAATAAGGAAGACCCATAGAAGAATTGACGCTTTTGAGTTATGGTGTTGGAGGAGAATATTGAAAGTGCCATGGGCTGCCAAAAGAACCAATAAATCTATTTTGGAAGAAGTGCAGCCAGAGTGCTCCTTAGAGGCCAAGATGGCCAAACTTCGTCTCTCATACTTCGGACATATTGTCAGGAGAGACCAGTCGCTGGAGAAGGATATCATGTTTGGTAAGGCTGAGGGTCAGAGAAAAAGAGGAAGACCCCCAACGAGATGAATTAGCCAAGTGGCAGCATCGATGGACTCAAGCATAGCAACTGTAGTGAGCTTGGCCCAGGATGGGGCAGTGTTTCATTCTGCTGTGCATAAGGTCGCTGTGGATTGATACCAACTTGATGGCACCTAACAACCCAACAACAGCAATAAAACAGAATTAGAAATCCTAATTCTTCATAATCTTTGAATATTTTATCAAAATTGTTTCTGATAGATGTTAATATAACTGTACTATGTGTCTTCTGAGCACACATTTATTATGTTTCTTCTTTTTCATATTTAAGTGAATGAAAAGAATACTCTACAGGAAGAAAATAAAAAGCTTTCTAAACAACTGCAACAGAGAATTGAGTAAGTATTTTTCCCAAATTACTTCAGAAAACTTAAGGGTTTTTTGTTGTTTATAACTTTTCTCTTTATTTTACTTTAGCTGTCCAACCTGTAGAGATAAGTTAAGAATTTCACATTTAAAATTTGCAAAGTTCTGCAGTAAAAGATGGAAACAAAAACACTATATTTTGTTTTGTATTTGGGGAATGAATATATATGAAGAATGAATCTCTTCAACTAATATATGAATATATATAGAAAATATTAGAGTACTTTAATTTAAAACTCTGTAATGGTTTACCTGAGAGTGCAGTGGTTCCATAGGATAAGCACTACACTGTGAACCACAAGGTTGGAGGTTCGAGCCCAACAGCCACTCTGTGGTAAAAAAATGAGACTTTCTGCTACCACAAACATTTTTTTAAAAAACTCAGAAACCTTATACACAGTTGTTATGAGTTGGAACCAACTGGAAGGTATTTACCAACAACATGGTTTATTATAAAAGAGAACTATTGACATGCATGTAAGTCCTTGGGTTACAAATTGCAAATTTATAGGTAATTTATACTTAACCTATGTAAATATGTAAATTTGCCCACACTTTGAAACAATTGAACCTACCCCTGTTGTTGTTGTTGTTAGGTGCAATGGAGTCAGTACCGACTCATAGTGACCTTATATACACAGCAGAAGGAAACACTGCCCGATCCTGGGCCAATCTCACTACTGTTGCCACACTTGAGTCCATCAATGCTGCCACTTGGCCAAAATCCATCTCTTTGGGGGTCTTCCTCTTTCTCTCTGACCCTCAGCCTTACCAGACATGATATCCTTCTCCAGCAATTGGTCCCTTTACTTGCAACAAATTCTTCTTCATAGTCCCCTTTGCTTACTGCACTGCAGCTTTTAAATCATTGAAAAGACTTCTTTTTTTTGCACTAAAGGAAGGCTAATAATAATAACTGTGTGTACTTGTGCTGACTTACCAAAAAATTCACCTTAAACATACACTTAGGAACAAATCTTGTTCATAACCTGGAGACTGTGTGCATTTTTGTTTCAAATCAATATTTGAATTTTGTTACCTACCTCCCTTCTAGTCCTGTTCCAGAAACTTTGTAAGAGCAAACTAAGTATTTTCTACTTTATTGTTCTCAAACCTAGAGATATTCCTCTCTCTGTTCCTCTCCTCTTCCCAACCCCTGCTTCCTTTTAAAGTATAAAAATGCTAATTTGTTTCCTGTGTGCCACTTGCTCTTCTGTATGTCTTAAGTTTATTTTTAATCTTCAGTGATTCTACAAAGTAACTTTATGAGCCCTACTTTACGGATGGGATAGCTACAGTTTACAAAAGTCAAGTAACTTACCTGTGGTCTCACAGTAGGTATTGAGACCTTCACTCACATCCTATCTTCTGCCTTGAAAGCCTTTGTTCTGTGCAGCACTGTCTCCTGGATGTGGTCTAACTAATATGGCCAGGTTTTGTTGATAAGTGCTAGGGTTCACTAAGCTATCCTTTCCTGTTGTTGTTGTCAAGTGCCGTCGAGTCGGTTCAGACCCATAGCGATCCTGTACAGGGTTTCCGAGGGTGTAAATCCTTACGGGAGTAGAAAGCCTCATCTTTCTCCCGCGGAGCGGCTGGTAGTTTCGAACCACTGACCTTAAGGTTTGCAGCCCGATTCGTAACCACTACGCTAATGCCAAGATGTCATTTTGCAGAGCATAACATACACAAAACACTATCTATCTACCTATCTACATATACACATTGTTGTTGTTAAGTTCTATCAAGTCAGTTCCAACCAATAGTGACCCTGTATAGGGTTCTGAGGAGCAGTTAGTGAGCTTAAACCACCCTCCTTTCAGTTCAAATGTCTTTGTAGTCTGGTGCATTAACCCTCAGCGCCACACCAGGACTCCAAATAAATATGTATATGTATACGTATTTGTTGTTGTTAAGTGCTGTTGAGTCGGTTCCGACCCATAGTGACCCTGTATAGGGTTTCTGAAGAGTGACTGGTCGGTTTGAACTGTTGTCCTTGTCCTTCAAACAGACCTAGCAGTCCAGTGCATTATCCTGTAGTGCCACACCAGGACTCATGTGTACACACACACAGTGTGTGCACATACATCCACAGAGAGAGAGAATGCTTATCCACTCCACCAGTCACAGAAAACAAGTAGTAAATTCTTTGTCAAGGTCCTAACTTTTAGTACCTCTGTCAATTTAATTTTAGTCAAATGAAAGTTTTAGAAATTTTTTTCAAGTTGAATATTTATCACCTTACAAGTTATGTTGTTGGTCCTGGTTTTGCTTTCTGGAACCATATAGAACCTTCTTCCACTTGATGGCCCTTTATATGGACCAGGTTAGCTTGGTGAGCTCTGGGGTGGCATTGTAGAATAAGAATTAGACTGGTAACTACAAGGTAGTCAGTTCAAACCTACCAGCTGCTCTTGGAAACCCTATTACAGGGTCACTATGAATTGAAATGGACTTCTGGTGTGGTGTTGCTGGTTAATGCGGTAAACTGCAGTGTCATTTTGGGCCGTTAAGGCCAGCAGTTCCAACTCACCAGCTGCTCCTTGGAAACCCTCTACAGGGTCGATAGGAGTCATATCCCGACTCGATTGCACTTAGCAGCAACAACATGAATTGAAACTGACTTGACAGCACGCAGCAACAAGATCAAGGCCTTCTGGAATCTTTCTTACCTTCTCTAAAGTAAATATCCTCTGTTCCATTAACTGTACCTCATGTGGCATTAGAAACTCTTCAAAGTGCCATACCTCGTTAATGGTTTAGTCAGTCACTACCTTAATTAACAAGGAGCCTTGATAGCAGAGTAGATTACGAGCTGGGCTGCTAATTGTATGATCAGCAGTTCGAGTCTACCAGTCAGTCGCTTCTCAGGAGAAAGATCAAGCGGGCTTTCTACTCCTGTAAAGATTTATAGCCCCAGAAACTCTATACAAGGTTGCTCTGAGTTGGAATCAACTTGTGGTACACAACCACCACCACCACCACCATCTTAATTGTTATTGTTGATAAGTCTGTCGAATTGGTTCCAACTCACAGACACCCTGTATAGGGTTTCCGAGGAGCAGCTGATGAGCATTGGACTGGTAACCATAGGGTCAGTGATTCAAATCCACTAGCCACTCCTTGAAAACCCTGTACAGGATCACTGTGAGTGAGAAACGACTTGACAACACTTAACAAGAATAAGGCAATCTTAACTCATACCATATGTCGTTTTCACATGTTTACTACAGAAAGGATAAGGGAAGGTACCTACTTTTAGGTAAGTGTCAGACCTGGAATTTGAATCTAGATCTAGCTCAATTCAGATTTGCGTACACTTTTATAAAACTAAAAGCAGACCTGTTGCCATGGAGTTAATTCCAACCCATAATGACCAACTAAGACAGAGTAGAACTGCACCTCAGGGTTTCCAAGACTGTAATCTTTACAGTAGAAGGCCTGGTGGTGCTGTAGGCTAAGATGGGTCTGCTAACCAGAAAGTCAGCAGTTCAAACCTACTGGTAATTCTGTGAGAGAAAGATGAGGCTTTCTGTTCCTGTACAGACTGCAGCCTTGGGAACCCTTTATATAAAGTTGCTCTGAGTTGGAATTGACTCAGTGGCAGTGGGTTAATCATTACAATAGCAGACTGCTACATCTTTCACCCATGGAGCTCCACCAGGGTTTCTTGCTCTTTTATAGTTCCGTGCTAAAATAGACTAAAAAGGTTACCTACGTGTTGTCACTGTGTTGGTGGTAGAAATAGGCATCTGTCTATTCTGACTCAGTTCAGTGAGGCTTTTATATCTAGAATGTAAAAATTATGGTCACATTATTATATCCACTTCTAGGGATCCTTCAAGAAGCCCTAGTAACAGAGTGGTAAAGATCCGTACAAATTCAGCGATTCAAACCCAACAGCCTCTCCATATGACAGATGTGATGGTCTGTTTCCATAAAAATTTGAAGTCTTGGAAACCCTTTGGGACAGTTCTGTGCCATGCTATATACTTGATGTGAATCCGAATTGACATGGTGGCAATGATTTTAGTTTGGGTTGAGGATCCTTCATGTGTTGATTTTTCTCTCCCTTTTTTTTTTTTTGTCATGTATTAGTTTAGCTTTTATTCCTCGTTTTATGTCTTTCACAAATTTGATGAATATTCCATCAGTGCACTACATCTAGATTATTAACAAATTGTTGAAGAAACTCTGGTATATCAATGTATTTTTACGGCATACCACTACAGATTTCCTTCATTAATGATAATTGTATGAATGATGTTGTTCAGTCAGTTAGGAGTCTTTCTTACTTGTTGATACTAAGTTTATATTTCTTATTTTTACTGACAGTGAAAGAATATCAATAGAATCATTTTATAATTAACTTCATTAAAGGTGCTGTTGTTAAATGTTGAGTCGGTTCTGACTCATAGCGACCCCTGAATAGGGTTTCCAAGGAGCAACTGTTGAGATTCAGCCACTGACCTTGTAGTTCAAAACAACCTTGAGGTTGTGTGCTTATCCTTGCGGTGCCACACCAGGACTCTGTTGTTGTTATTGTTAGGTGCCATTGAGTCAGTACCGACTCACAGAGACCCTATGCACAACAGAACAAAACACTGTCTGATCCTGGGCCAACTTCACAATTGTTGCCACATTTGAGCCCATTGATGCTGCCACTTTGCTAATCCACCTCGCTGGGGATCTTTCTCTCTTTCTCTGACCCTCCACCTTACCAAACATGATAACCTTCTCCAGTGACTGTTCCTACTGACAATATGTCCGAAGTATGAGAGATGAAGTTTGGCCATCCTGACCTCCAAGGAGCACTCTGGCTGCACTTCTTCCAAAACGGGTCTGTTGGTTCTTTTGGCAGCCCATGGCACTTTTAATATTCTCCAACACCATAACTCAAAAGCATCAATTCTTCTACGGTCTTCCCTTATTCACTGTCCAGCTTTCACATGCATATGAGGTTATTGAAAATACCATGGCTTGAGTCAGGCGCACCTTAGTTCTCAAGCTGACATCTTTGCTCTTCAACACTTTCAAAAGGTCTTGTGCAGCAGATTTGCCTATTGCAATACGTCATTTGATTTCTTGACTGCTGCTTCTGTGAGTGTTGATAGTTGATTCAAGAAGAATGAAGTCCTTGACAACTTCAGTCTTTTCTCTGTTGATAAGAATGTTATTGGTCTAGTCGTGAGGATTTTTGTTTTCTTTACATTGAGATGCATTAAGTGCCATGAAATCAGTTCCAACTAATAGTGACACCCCCCCCCCCCGTGTAAGGTTTCCCAAGGCTGTAAGTTTTTTGCAAGAGAAGAAAGCCTCATCTTTTACCTTTGGAGCAGCTGATAGGCTTGAACCCCTGACCTTGTGGTTCGTAATCCATTGTTTATCCTACAGAGCCAGTGTTTATCTTGCCACCTCGCCCCAATATAAAAAATATATATATTGTAGATATACAATAAAGCATTCTATGGAACTAGTCTGATAACCTGATTTTTAAAAAATTAGTCTTATTTGAATTGTTTATATAATAAACTTGCACTGTCCAAGCGGTCTCTTAAAATAACTTCTATAATCTTTGGGAATCTGGTATCAGACTCACTAGTTAATATTTTAGGGAGTTTCCTTCCCATTTTTATAAATCAAAACATGTTAATGAACTTGATGACTGACTATACCAAGTGCTTCATTAAGTTTAAATTATGTTTTAATTTAAAATGTAAATTCTTTAATGCAGAGAAGGAGAAAAGCTGAATGTTAAAAGTTTTTTATCAGACTCCCTATGAAGAAAAACCCTGAATCTTTAACTCTTTGGGGAAAAGAAAACAAAAAGTTTTGTCAGGAATCTAAAGAGAGACCTGCAAACAAGCAGCCAAAAGAATGTATTCTCAGGCCATTAGAAAAGAAAAAGACAAATGCACACAAATATTTCACCAAAAATCTTTGGTGTGTACTTTTCTCAGAAAATCAGAGTGTGACCAAATGCTTAAAGAAGAAAGTTGATTAACATACAAATTGATTTTTCCCGTTCTCTTTTATGACAAAGGAGGACAAAGCTAGTTTATAAACTCCTAGTTACAGCAAATTTTACCCCTTTTGTAATCTCAGCTATTCTAGATTGACTCTGCTAGGAAATCAATTTCTTCTTGTAACCATGTTTCAGGTGAAATTTTTATGAGTAATAAAACAGACATGCATTTATTGTGACGTGATTAGGTAAAGCTAGGTCAGATAGATTTCACACTCCATTAATTTATAAGACTGTCGTCATATGACTTTGGCTTACTCTCTTTTTCCAGAGTAATATGGTATAATTATAGAGAGAGATGAAAAATTAGATGTTAGCTCTAAAGATTGTTTCTCTACATAGAACCTATGATTGTAGAGCACAAAGAATATTCGTGATGTTTAAGAAATGAAGACATGAAACTTTCTTAGGAAAAATTCATTTTTGTTTTCTAATATTTTAAATATGTCTGCCAGTTATGGTTTACAAAATTCTCATGTTATGCTTTGATTGGAAATAATATTTTTATGAGTATAGTAGGATAGACTGGTTTTCTCACATGAAGTCTTTAAGTGTCTGACTGGTAAGAATCAGTTGGCATGTTGGTCAGTCATGACCTTGACATGGAAAAGCCAGTTAGCTTTCTTTTACTCGGTACCCACAGTTCATTCCAAACCCAAACATTAGTATCTTTAGTCCTAAACCGAATTGGGCAAGAACATATGCCGCGATTGTTGTTGTTGTTAAGTGCTGTCGAGTCGATTCTGACCCATAATGACCCTGCATAGGATTTCTGAGGCTGTAAATCTTAACGGGAGCAGAAAACCTCATCTTTCTCCCGCAAAACTGCTGGTAGTTTTGAACCGCTGACCTTGAGATTAGCCACCTGATTCGTAACCACTATGCTATCAGAGTTCCTTATATACCTTGATAGCACTAATCTATATCTTTACTGGAATCTGTCATTCATTCATGCAGTGTCACTAGGCATTGGGATAAACCACAGGTTTTTGTTCTCATAGAGCTTATATTCTAGCAGCTGAGCCATAGACATAATAATAATTGTATAATGTGTTAGAAATCATTAAATGCTATGTGGTTTTAAAAGCCATCTAGACAAAGAAAATAGAGCAAAATAAGAAAGAACTGGAGTACTAGGGTGTGGGGAGTGAGTTACAATTTTGAATAGTGTGGTCAAGGTAGATCTTGATGAGACACTGAAATTTCAAGAGACTTGAAGGAGATGAGGTAAATTACATGTGGCTATCTAGGGTAACAATATTCTAAGCAGATGGAATAATTAGAGCAAAGGACTTAAGGTGGGAACATCAAGGAAAGCAGGGTGACTAGAGTACAAAACAAAAGGAAAAGATGTCAGAGAGATAATGGGGAGAGAGAAAACAGATTATGTGGGAACTGGTAAATCATAGAAAGGACAGCAAAAGGACATAGTAAAGTAGATGGTCAGTGAATAGAGGATCTTTAATGTAATGGATTGACACAGTGGCTACAATAATGGACTCAAACATAACAACAGTTGTAAGGATGGCGCAGGACTGGTCACTGCTTGGTTCTGTTTTACAAAGGGATGCTATGCGTCCAAACTGACTCTGTGGCACCTAACAACAACAACAACAACCAGAGATGTTGAGCACCTTTACATGTGCTTGCTTATTGGCTGTTTCAGTTTTTTCTTTAATGAAATGTCTAAGTCTCTTCCCATTTTTTATTGGGTTGTTTGCCTTTTTGTTAAATTTTAAGAGTTCTTTGTATGTTCTGTAAATTAACTCTTATGAAATATATTGCTTTTACTATTTTTCTCCCAATCTGTAGTCTTTCTTTTCACTTTTTTAATTAAGTCTGTTGATCAACAAAAGTGTTTTTATTGGTTTTGATGCGGTTTCAATTAGCTATTTTGTCTTTCATTGCTTATGTTTTAAGTGTCATGTCTAAAAATGCATTAAAAAAAAAATAAGTCCCTAAGTATTATTTGTAAGGAGCTCTGGTAGCGTAGTGGTTACGAATCGGGCTGCAAACCTTAAGGTCAGCGGTTCGAAACTACCAGCCACTCCGCGGGAGAAAGATGAGGCTTTCTACTCCCGTAAAGATTTACACCCTCGGAAACCCTGTACAGGGTCGCTATGGGTCGGAACCGACTCAACGGCACTTAACAAAACAAAAGTATTATTTGTAGGGTGTCTGGTGTGGCGCTATAGGTCAATGTGCTGGACTACTACAAGATCAATTTGAACTGCGAGGTCTGTAGTTCAAGCTCACCAGCCACTCCTCAGAAGGTCTCTATGAATCAGAACTGACTCAAAGACACTTAACAACAAAAGTATTATTTACTTGTAAGATTTCTCCTGAGAGTTTTATGATTTCAGTTCTTACATTTAGATCTTCAGTTTTTTTAGTTAATTGTTCCAAATCATTCAAGGTTTGAGTCTAGGTTCATTATTTTGCTTGTGGATTTCTAGTTCTCCAAGTCCTGTTAATTTAAACAGACTAGTTTTTGCCATTGGATGGACTTACTGAAAATAAGTTGATTGTAGAAATGCAGGCTTATTTCTTAGATTCTCAATTCTAAGCCTGCATATCTACGAATCTGTATAGCATTTCTAAGGAGCACCTAGTGAGCTTGAACCACCGACTTTGTGGTTCAAACCAACCATACAATCCAGCATACTAACTCACAGTGCCATACCATATGTCTAGCACTATACCGTTACCAGACTGTTTTGATTAATGTAGCTTTATAATATATTTTGAAATCAACAAATAATGCATCTTTAACTACTTATCTCCATTACTATGACACAAGAAGAAATGGATGGTGCCTGGCTACAGTTACTGAGGATTTGGTAGGAATGAAAAAGGTGGACCAGAACTTCAAACTCATTTTTAAACCAGACTTAACAATATTCATTGAGACTGGAAGAACCACCAAGTCTAAGTCCTGATAATAATCTTTAAACTTTAGACAAAAACTAAAACAACAGTTTTAGTCCCATTAATGAAGAATTTTGCCTGAAGCATAGAACTCTTATAAAGAATTACCTGTGAGTGTAAACTGACAGTAATTCATCGAAAGAACATTAAGGAACAGAGAGCCTAAGTTAATGGTGACAAAACCCTTAAGGGTAGAGTTAGAATGGTGACACAGTATGATGTATGTAACCAATGTTATTGAAATTGTGAATTATTTATGTTTGCTTTTGTATATTGTCACCAAAAATAAAATATTTCTAAAGAAATAGGAGTTTTACTATTGATCTTTTTCAAGATCATTTTAGCTTATTCAGGGTTTCTTGCAGTTCATATAAGTTTGAAGATTGGTTTTCCATTTCTGCGAAGAATATTGTTGGAATTTTGATGGGTATTTATGTTCAGTTATAGATTTAGGTAGACTGACATCTGAGTAATAGTAAATCTTTCATCCAAGGAGCCAAGGAATCCTTCTGTTTATTTGTTGTTGTTAGGTGCTGTCAAGTCAGTGTAGTGACCTCCTGCACAACAGAATGAAACACTGCTTAGTCCTAGTTCTGCACTATCCTCAGAATCGTTAATCTTGAGCCCACTGCTGCTGACACTGTGCTAATCCATCTCGTTGGGGGTCTTCTTCTTTTTCACTGACCCTCCACCTTACCAAGCATGATGTTTTCCAGGGACTGATCCCTCCTGATAATAGGCCTGAAGTATGAGAGATGAAGTCTCACCATCCTTATTTATAAGGAAGTCTCGCCATTCTGGCTTCCAAGGAGCATTCTGGTTGTACTTCTTCTAACACAGATTTGTTTGTTCTTCTGATAGTCCATAGTTCTTTCAATATTCTCCTCCAACACCATAACTCAAATGCATCAATTCTTCTACAGTCTTTATTGAACTTCAGCATGCATCTTAGGCTGTTGAAAATACCATGGCTTGGATCAGGCGCACCTTAGTCCTCAAACTGACATCTTTGCTCTTGAACACTTTAAAGAGTCTTGTGCAACAGATTTACCTAATGCGTCATCAGGAACTCTTTCTTGACTGCTGCTTCCATGAGTGAATCCAAACAAAATGAAGTCTTTGACACCTTCAGTCTTTTCACTGTTTATCATGTTGTTATTTATTGGCCTAGTGGTAAGGATTTTTGTATTCTGTACATTGAGGTGCAACCCATATGGAAGGTTGTGCTCTTTGATCTTCATCAGTATTTTAGGTCTTCTTGGCTTTCAGCAAACAAAGTTGTCTCATCTGCATATTGCAGGTTGTTAGTGAGTATTCATTTATGAGTAACCCTGTTGCTTCACTCTTTTTCATATATTTCAGCCTCTTGAATTATTTGCTCCAAGTATAGATTGAATATGTATGGTGAAAGAATACAACCCTGTCACATATACTTTTCCTGATTTTAAACCATTCAGTGTTCTCGTTCCTTTCAAGCTGCCCAGGTGACACAATGTGTTAAGCAGTGGGCTGTTAATAATAAGGTAGGTGGTTTCTCTGCAGGAGAAAGTCGTTTTCATCATATAAGGCTTTCACCTCTGGTAAAATTGATTGCTAGGTGCTTCATCCTTTTAGATGCTATTATAAATAGAATTGTTTTCTTAATTTTATTTTTGACTTGCTCATTTATGATATATAAAAACCTCACTGATTTTTGTGTTGCCATCCTCACTTCTAGGGAGCATTCTGGCTGTACTTATTCCACCACAGATTTGTTTGTTCTTCTGTAGCCCATGATATTTTTAATAATAGTATTTTTTTCAGCATTCTTGTGTCTGTATTCATTTTTTATAGAACTTAATTATTTTTGTTGTTGATAATATACACAGCAAAACTGAATACTTCCTAAGGTTCCTGTTGTATTTACATTCTTAAGGGATTATTGGCCAGTTATTTTCTTATTTATAATGGTGTGTTTGTCTGGATTTGGCATCAAAGTAAAACTGGTTCCATAGAATGTGTTGGGAAGTGTTCCTTCTTCTTTTTGGAAAAGTTCTTAAAGAATTAGGATCACTTTTTCTGTATAGTAGCTGTTTCAATTAATGTATGTTGAATTAATTTCACTTTGTCATTTTCTTCTAGGAGTGATCAGCAGCATCAAGCATCTGAACTTGAATCTGAGGAAAATAGTATTCCAGATTCACCAATAACAGCTTTTTCATTTTCTGGAGTTAACCGATTACGAAGAAAGGAGAATCTCCATGTTCGATATGTAGAACAAATACATACTAAACTGGAGCACTCTGCATGTACAAATGGTAAGAATTAGCAATTGCATTTTAGATGTCAGGTTTTGTGAAAAACTTGTCTGTTATTATATTTTTATGTTGTTCAATCCAATGGAAGATAATCTTTGTTGTAGATTACTTATAAATGTGATTTTAATGTAAAAGTTCTATACGAATTTTTTCTTTTAGAAAGGTCAGCATTATGATGGCACTTATGAGGTGGAGGCTAAAGATATCCTGGGATGTCTGACTTTTCCAAAATGCTATACCACTCCACAATCTCTGATATCAACCAGCACTCCTCCCCTCAGTGTTCTCTCTCACGTCCCAGGATTCCTCAGTTCACTGCAGCATCTTACAGAACTCACAAATTATCAAAGAAATTGCTCACTTGGTTATGGAGGGTTGTTGTTGTTGTTATGTGCCGTGGAGTCGGAACCGACTCATAGTGACCCTGTACAGGGTTTCCGAGGGTGTAAATCTTTACGGGAGTAGAAAGCCTCATCTTTCTCCCGCGGAGCAGCTGGTAGTTTCGAACTGCTGACCTTGCGGTTCACAGCCCGAGTCGTAACCACTACGCTACCAGAGCTGTGGTGAGTCCCAAATCTATAGTTTAGACATTAGTCTGGAGGATTCTTCTCTCTCATACCAAACCAGGCTGTTGATTCACAGGCTACAGAAGCTTGCAAATCATTTCAGGCAATACACCCACCCAGCTCAAGTCCCAAGAAACGGAGGTCAGATGGAGGCAAGCCAGACTCAGGATCCAAAGCACGAGAGTGAATTTTGCTGTAGTTGCTCAAGCTGCTATAGAACCAAAAGCAAAAAAAAAATACGCACGTTAGACTCACATCTCCAAAATGACTACTGAGGCCCTGGTCCAGGGATTTTATAGGTTGATCATTGCCATCTGATTGGTGTTCATTGGGATGATTCAACCCTAGTCTTTTTTTGCATCCTCAATCAAGAAGAGAGGTTATAAAGATAGCATTTTACCCACATCTGGGGCACTGATGGTGGTGTGCTTTCAAAAGATCAGGTTGAGAACATACTGTGTATGCTGTGTGATGGACCAGATCTGGTCTTAGCCAGTTCTCTGACCCCAGCCTCATGATTTTCTTAATTAAGCAGGAAACTGGTAGTTTGCTAAGTAAGGGAACTTCTCAAAACAGGAAATTATTTCTCATTTTAACAAAGACATCAATTTGCAGACGATACTCCCAAGGAAACTAAGGTGTGAGAGTAGTGATGGTGGTTATGTGCCATGGAGTCAGTTCCAACTCATAGCGAAAGGTGAGGGTAGTAACCCTTGAATTAAAAAAAGTTGTGTCCTCCAGTCAGGTCCAACTCATAGTGACCCTGTGTAGGTTTTTCGTGCGCTTGAACCACTGACGTTGCAATTAGCAGTCTGATGCTTATTCTACAGTGCTACATCAACCTGTATTCCAACTTAATCCAACCTCATTATCATAACAGGCGACTCACTCCAAAAAGGGACTTTAACACAGATATGTTGTTGTTGTTAAGCGCTGTCTAGTTGGTTCCAACCCATAGTGACCCTGTATAGGGTTTCCAAGGAGCAACTGGTTAGCACTCTAGCTCTGGCTCATTAACCCACAGTGCCACACCAGGACTCCAACACAGACATAGAAGCAAGTTAAGTAATTGACTGTACCAAAGTTCTTAGTGCCATTTGTAAAATGACTAGTAAGCTGGACATGTGTTAACCTATTTATGTAAACATTCATCAGTTCATTAAGACAATGAATTTTTATATGAAAAATATTCATATATATATATATATATATATGTACATCTGAGTGGGATAATAGGAAAGAAGACAGAAACTTGCTAATATCTACTAGCTGTGTGCCCTGTATTATACTCAGTGCTTTGCATACATTATTATTGTTGTTAATGTGCCATTGACTCAATACTGACTCATAGGGACCCTAGGCACAGCAGAAAGAAACACTTGCCAGTCTTATGCCAGCCTCACAATCATTGCTACATTTGAGCCTGTTGATGCTGCCATGGGGCCAATCCATCTCGGGGTCTTCCTCTTTTTCTCAGACTCTCCACTTTACCAAACATGATATCCTTCTCCAGGGACTGGTCACTTTTCACAATATGTCCAAAGTATGAGAGATGAAGTCTGGCCATCCTGGCTTACAAGGAGCATCATGGCTGTATTTCTTTTAACACAGATTTGTCTGTGCTTTTAATATTCTCCAACACCATAACTCAAGTGCATCAATTCTTCTATGATCTTTCTTATTCATTGTTGTTTCACATGCAGATGAGACTGTTGAAACAGGTCACCTTATTTCTCAAACTGACATCTTTGCTCTTGAACACTTTAAAGAGGTCTTGTGCATTAGTAATGTAGTATGTCATTTGATTTCTTTGCTTCTATGAGTGTTGATGGATCCTAGTCAAATGAAGTCTTTGACAACTTCAGTCTTCTTTCCACTTATCATGATGCTGTTTATTGGACAGTCGTGAGGATTTTTGTTTTCTTTATATTGAGATGTAATCCATACAGAAGGCTGTGGTCTTTGATCTTCATCAGTTAAGTTTTTAAGTCCTCTTTGCTTTCAGCAAGCAAGGTGGTATCACCTGCACATCACAAGCTGTTAATGAGTCTTCCTCCAATCCTGATGCCACATTTTTCATATAATCCAGCTGCTTGGATTATGTGTTCAACGTACACATAAGAGTAAGTATGATGGAAGATACAGCCTTGGTGTACACCTTTCCTAATGTTAAACCATTGAGAGTTCCCTTGTTCTATTCGAACAACTGCCTTTCGGTCTATATACAGATTCCTCATAATGAGCACAATTAAGCATTCTGGAATACTCATTCTTTGCAATGTTGTCCATAGCTTGTCATGACCCACACAATTGAAAGCCTTTGCATAGTCAATAAAGCACAGGTAAACATTTTTCTGGTATTCTCTGCTTTCAGCAAGATCCATCTGATGTCTGCAGTGATATCACTCATTCCACATCCTTTTATGAATCCAGCTTAAACCTCTGACAGTTCTCTGTCAATGTATGGTTGCAGCCATTTTTAAAATTATCTTTAGCAAAATTTTATTTGCACGTGATATTAATTATATTGTCTGATGATTTCCACATTCCGTTGGGTCACCTCTCTTTGGAATGGGCACAAATATGGATCTCTTCCAGTCAGTTGACCAGGTAGCTGTCTTCCAAATGTCTTGGCATAGATGAGTGATTTTCTCCAGTGCCACATCAGTTTGTTGAGAGATTTCAGTTTGTATTCTGTCATTTCCTAGAGCCTTGTTCTTTGCCAATTCCTTGAATGCACCTCGGACGTCTTCCTTCAGTATCACTAGCTCTTGGTCATATGCTACCTCTTGAAATGGTTGAACATCAACCATTTCTTTTTGGTACAGTGATTCTGTGTCTTCCTTCCATCTTCTTTAATGCTTTCTGCATCATTCAATATTTTGCTCATGGAATCCTTCCAATATTTTAAGTCAAGGCTTGAATTTTTTTCTCAGTTCCCTCAGTTTGAGAAATGCTGAGTATATTTTTCCCTTTTGGTTTTCTAACTCCAGGTCTTTGCACATTTCATTGTAGTATTTGACTTGTTTTCTTTAGCTGCCTTTTGGATTTTCTATTCAGCTCTTTTATTTCCTTATTTCCTCATTTCTTCCATTTGCTTTAGCATCACTACACTGGAGAGAAAATATAAGCGTCTCTTCGGACATCTATTTTGGTCTTTTCCTTCTTTCTTATCTTCTCAGTGACCTTTTTCTTTCTTCCTGTATAATGTTCTTGATGTCATCCCACAATTCTTTTAGTCTTCTGTCTTTATGTCTAATGCAGCCAGTCTATTCTTTCGATGACCTCTTAGTTCAGGAGGTATATATCAAGGTCATATTTTGGCTCTCAGGGGTTTAATTTTCTTCAGCTTTAGCCTGAACTTGCATATGAGCAGTTGATGGTCTGTTCCTGGCCTTGTTTTGGCTGATGATGTGGCGCTTTTCCACTGTTTTTTTCCACATATGTAGTCAATTTGGTCTGTGTGTATTCTATCTGGTGACGTCCATGTGTATAGTCATCTTTTATGTTGTTTGAAATGGTATTTGCAATTGAAGAGGTCATTGGTCTTGCAGAATTTTATCATGAAATCTCCAGCATCTTTTTGCTCACCAAGGCCATATTTTTCAACCACTGATCCTTCCTTTTGTTTCCAACCTTTGCATGCCAATCACCAGTAATTATCAGTAAATCTTGATTGCATGTTTGATCAATTTCAAACTGAAGAAATTGGTAGAATTCTTCAATTTTATCATCACTGGCTTTAGCAGTTGGTACAAAAATGTGAATAATAGTGATATTAAGTGGTCTTCCTTGTAGGCATATGGATATTATCATATCACAAACAGCATTGTACTTCATGACAGATCCTGAAATACTCTTTCTGATGATGAATGTGACACCATTCCCTCTCAATTTGTCATTCCCAGCATAGTAAAACCATGTGATTATCATATTCAAAACCAACACTAGTTCATTTCAGCTCATTAATGCCTAGGGTATTGATTGTGTTCCATTTCATTTTTGGCAATTTCCAATTTTCCTAGATTCATACTTCATACATTCCATGTTCTGATTATTAATGGAAGTTTTCAGCTGTTTCTCTTCATTTTGACTTGTGCCCCATCATCAACTGAAGGCCCCTAAAGGCTTTACGCCATTCGTGTCATCACAGTCAACTTTGAGCAGGCAGCGCTTTCCTCAGTCATATTTTGAGTGTCTTCCAACCTGAGGGACTCATTTTTCTGGTACTATATCTGAAAATACTCTGGTTCTCGTTATCATGTTTCAGTATTCAATATTCTGGTACTATCTGAAAGTGGTCCACTGTTATTCATAAGGTTTTCAGTGACTACATACTCAAAAGTGGTCCATCTCTCCTTCTTAGTCTGTATTCATCTGAACGCTCAGCTGAAACCTGTCTACCTTGGGTGACCCTGCTGGTATTTAAAATACTGGTGGCATAGCTTCCAGAATCACAGCAACACATAAGAAACTGACAGTTGAATTGCATACATTATTAGAATATTTCAATTCTCATAACAGTCTTGTAAAGTAGCTATTGCTACTGTTTTGCATCGTTGAGGAGAAGGTAAGCCCAAGAGAGATTAAATAATTTATCCAAGATCACTAATCAAGTAATTAGATGAGTCATAATTGACATATTCCCAGCTATAAACTTTGAGGCCTGGTGTGGTAAGGTAAGCACTGAACTGCTAACCAGAAGGCTGGTGGTTCAAACCTTGGAAACCCTATACAGGATCGCTATGTATTGAAACCAACTCAATGACACTTAGGAACAACAAGCTCTGAATTTTTATACTCTTTAAAGTTCTTGCCATACCTATTCCACCATTGGAGCTATCTTTAACTAATTATTTTTGTTATAATTTGTAGCAGTTAATGGTAATGCTAGGGCTGTGGCTCAGAACCATGGTCTCCAGGGACTACGTCCTACTTCAGGAAGTAATGTTAGGACCTTAAAAACAAGTAAGTGACCATCTTAGGTACAACTATTGGTTTCTCCATGTCCAAAGCAAAGAAGAGTGAAGAAAATCAGAGACACATGGAAGCAGTTAGTCTAAAGCTCTAAAGAACACACAACCGTCAATCTCCACGACCTGGAGACCAGAAGAACTAGATGGTGCCTGGCTACCACTTGTGACTCCTCTGAAAGGATCACATTAGAAAGCCCTGGATAGAGTGGGAGAAAATGTGGAACAAAACTCAAAATCATAAATAAGACCAGGCTCAGTTGTTGGGTAGAGATGGTTGGAACCCCCATGACTGTAGCCCATCCTTCATGTATAGAAGGGAGCTCACCCCTGTGGCACCACTTAAAGCCAAATAATAGACAGGTCTAGAAAGGGAAAGTAACAATAGGGAGGTACATACTCCATAAAACAATTAACTGTCTAAGATCTAAAGGGTAGTATTTGCACATTAATTAAATTTAGACCGCTTTTAATTAAGTCCTCTGAAATAGTTGTCTCATGTATTGTTAAGTACCATCAAGTCGTTTCTGACTCATAGTAACTTGTATAGGGTTTCTGAGGAGCAGCTGGTGAGTTTTAACCACCAGCCTTGTGGTTCAAACGACCTTGCTGTTCAGTGCTTATCCTGTAGCACCACACCAGTAGTTTATCATGTAATATATAATACAGAGTCCTGGTGTGGCACTGTGAATTAATATTAGTATAATAATACAAGAAACCCTCATAATGTAGTTGATTACAAGCTGAGCTGCTAACCGTAAAGTCAGAAGTTTGAATTACAGTTGCTCTGTGGGAGAAAGATGAGGCGAAATGCTATACGGGATCACTATGAGTTAGAACCAACTCAGTGGCACACCACCACCAACTTATAATAATTTTTTTCTTCTTATATTATGGTTTTTTTCTTCTAATATTAAGCTAAATTATAAAGACTTTTAACCTAAACAATAACAAGGAGTGCCATGACTCTGTAGTATATGCACTGGACGGTGACCCAGAACATCATGCCCACCAGCCGCTCAGGAAGTCTCAGGAAGATGAGACTTGGCTGCAAAGATTTACAGTCTCGAAAACTCCATAGGGGTCACTATGAGTTGATGACACTCAACAACAACAAATCTATAACAAGGAAAGTGTTTGGGAACAGGGTTGCATAGTCTTAGAGATGTTCGTTGTTGTGTGCCGTGGAGTCAGTTCTGATTCATAGTTACCCTGTACAGGGTTTCTGATGCTGTATATCTTTACGGGAGCAGAAAACCTCATCTTTCTCCCTCGGAACAGCTGGTAATTTCGAATTGCTGGCCGTGAGATTAGCAGCCCGATTCGTAACCACTATGCTATCAGAGCTCCTTTAGGATGTTTATACAAATGCAAATAAATTATCAATAGGCTAGACTAATGCCAATGTATTTGCACTTGTATGAACATCTGCTTATTAAAAAAAATTGTTAAGTGCCATCGAGTTGGTTCTCATAGCAACCCTGTTACGGTTTTCAAGGAACAGCTGGTGGGTTTGAACTGCCAGCCTTGTGGCTCACATTCCAGTGCTGATGCTACAGTGCCACACCAGAAGTCCTTATTCTTTGACATTGGAGAATTAGCATATTTCATCAAGTTTTTGTTCAATTTCTTGTGAAGGAGGATATTTGAAGACTCTGGAACTTTTTTCTTCCCCTTTTATTTGAGCTTGCATCACCATCTAGTGGAAAGCAAATGAACTGTGCAAAATCTTACTCATAATTAGGAGATAAATGAAATTTTGAAACTGAACATCCATTGACTTTTTTTTAATATAACATCACAATTTTGTTTTAATAATAAAACAAGATGATGCTTAGAACTGGATCACCTGGCCCTTCTCCTTATCTCCTCCCAGTTCAGAATGCTTGCCTCTCTTAATAGCCAACATACTCTTGGATCTGCAGTTTGGCCCAACACATTCAAGCCCCAACACAATCTTCTTTGTAGTTTTAGCCTTCTTATGGAAAATTGGCTTAGTCTCCCTACCATATCCACTCTGCTTCCTGTCATCACGATGCTTTCCTTGGGCGTACAGAGAATCTTTGCCCTTCTTTTACTGTTTGACTTTGTGGAGTTGCTGCTTACCACACTTCTTACAGAAAGTCCCGTGGGTTTTAGGAACGTTCACCGTGATTGTGGGAACTCTGTCAGCATGAAAAGAAGCTCCATTAACATTTTAGTCTATCAGACAAGACAAAAATTATTATAGATAAACATCTATAAATTTTGATTATTTATATCTGTGAATAAAAATAATCAGAAAACAAATTACAATAATTTTCTTTATAAGGACAGCTTTTGTATTCAGTATAAATGTTGTTAAGTACTGTTGAGTAAGTTCCGACTCATGGTGACCCTGTGTGCAAAGTAATGCAACACTGCCTGGTCCTGCGCCCTCCTCACAATTGTCATGTTTGAGTAGAGTTTTGCAGCCAGTGAGTCAGCCCATCTCATGGAGGAACTTCCTCTCCTTCACTAAGCGTCCACTTTCCCAAGCATGATGTCCTTTTCCAGGAGACTGCTCTCTCCTGATGACATGTCCCAAGTATGTGAGACAAAGCTCACCATTCTCACTTCCAAGGAGCATTCAGTATAAATACTTTTGGTCAAATGCTTCATTGTATGAGAACAACATAAAACTATTTTAAACTTGATCAGTTTTAATCTTATTCTGATCATTTTTACTTAGAATCGGAAAATATAAGGTAACTTTTGAGCCATGGAAAGTACTACAAAACTGATTCCTCTGTCCCTTTCTTCTTCTGGTGGTGGTTATATACCGTGGAGTCGGTTCCGACTCATAGCGACCCTGTACAGGGTTTCTGAGGCTGTACATCTTTACAGGAGCAGAAAGACTCATATTTCTCCCGCGGAACAGCTGGTAGTTTTGAACTGCTGACCTTGCGGTTCGCAGCCTGATTCATAACTGCTATGCAAAGTTTACAATGCTTTTCAGTATTCTAGCAATAATTGTTGTTTTGTTGTGTAGTGTCATAGAGTCGGCTTCAACCCATAGCAACCCTGTGTAGGGTTTCTGAGGAGTGACTGATGAGCTTGAACTGCTGACCTTGTACATTAACCCACAGCACTACACCAGGACTCCCTAGCTATAATTAGTAAAGATCTTTGCCCCTTCTGCTTTGTCTTTCTTTGAGTGATTTCTGATAAGAATGTTTCAAGGTTTCCTTCCAGTAAATAAAAACTTTTAAAAGAAAGATTGCAGAGATATATACATTTTTAATGAACCTACTGTTCTGTGTTAAATACACAAGGAAAAGAAGCATTAACATTTTTCAACTAGAGGCACCTTAAGTCAGAAAAGCTTATATAGTTTAATGTTCTTGCTCCAGTTGTCTTAACTTCCAGCTTTGTTTCATAGTGATACTAAAGGAGTTTACGTCTTAGAATATAAAAATTGTATCAGTAAAATCATTCTTGTAATTTCTTTAAAGACAAGTTTATACTGGTGTACAGTGGTTAAATGCTTGGCTGCTAACCAAAAGGCCAACAGTTCAAAACCACAAGCTCAGGAGTGAAAAGTGTAACAGTCTGCTTCCATAAAGATGACAGCCTTGGAAATCCTATGGGGGCAGTTCTACTCTGTCCTATAGGGTGTGCTATGAGTCTGAATCAACTTTACAGCAAAGAATTTGTAAAAATGTTGATGTTTTTCTTTATTTTATGCTTATATATAATTTCTCTTTTTCTTGTAGACTTGAGAAAAGATCCGAAGTCTTCAGCTCATCCACTGCATAACCCTAATGAAAGTGAAATTCTAGTGACTGATACCTGCAATCAAAGTCAATCTCCCATGGCTAGTAAGAAAAATACTGAGATTACTTTACAGTTTAAAATTTATAATAATGGTGATCAGGAATGGGCAGCACTCTGAACTAGATAATTTTGGAAATTGTTTTCCATATATCCATTTGAAAAATAACTGTATTATTAGTTGTTTATCGGTCCTTTTCATACGGAAAGTAAGGTTAAATTATAATTAATATGTGTTAATATCCCTGTCCATGTCAATGTGTATTGTTAATGATCTTAAGTAAAGAAGGTGTTACTGTCGTTTACTCATTCATTCAACAAATCTTTGAGTACTGTGTACCAGGCACTGAATTTGAAAACAAAGTTCTTGCCCCCATGGAACTTTCAGGCTAGTTGGGGGAGAAGGAAACAAACAAATATATGTTATATGAAGACAAGCAAGTGGAAGCAAGTAAACCTTGGTATGAAGGGATATTGAGCCCATAAACTGATACTTGAGCATCCACTGAGGAAGCAAGTGAGCTATGTGAATTTCTGGAGAGGTCATCCCAGGTAGAGAAATCAGCAAGTGAAAAGACATTAAGTTGAAAGCACCAATTGGCTTGTTTTAGGAACATTAAAGGGGGCCAATGATATGCTTGGAGCAAGGAGTGAAGGATACAGCAGTAAGAATAGAGTTGCTATTTATTAAGAGAATTGGAGGATGGAGGGAGAGAGAAAGAACACGTTTAACACTCTCTCTCACTCACTACACCTGCTCTGGCAAATCACTAATGGCTTGATTGGTAAATCAAATGACTACTTCCCAGTCCTTTGCTTACTTGACCTTTCTGTAACATTTGACATTACTGATTACTGTTTGTTGAAGTGGTCTCACTCTTCTTGGTTGTCTTACTTTTTATTTGTGTTTTTGGTTTAATTTTTCCCTTACCTTTATTGGCTCTTCTTCCATCTGCCTCTTAAATGTGGCTGTTTCCCAATATGCTCCTTGACTTACTTACTCTTATCTCACTTTCTTTCTCTTCCTGAAGGGTTGCTATCCAGAGCCAGTACTTCAGCTACCACCATTTGATAATAAATCCCAAATCTGTATCTCTGTCTGACTTGTCTCTTGGATTCCAGACCAGTGTATCTGCCTTCTGTTGAATTTTTCCACCTGGATATCTTTCAGCTTTACCATATCCTAAACTGAAACTTTGGGCAAAACGACTTTTTTTCCTTATATTTACAATCTCAGCAAATGATACTACAAAGTACCTCTCTGAATTTCCTAAATCAGACAACTGAATCACCCTAGACTCCTGCTTCTTCATTTATCCTATTTAAAACCGTCTCTCCCTCTTACTGAGTTCACATGTTACATACTTGTTACATGTGTTTTTTTTTGTATTCCATTGTACTAGTAGAGGTTTTCAGTATCTCATCAAGACTGTTTAGTAATCTTGTTAGTATCCCGTCTGTTAATTATTGTTCCTTTATTCTGAATTGAGTGCAAGTTTACAGGGCAGATCCTCAGTTTTACATTCAACAAATCATATACCTTGTTTCATTACAATGATTATAATCCCCTCCATGTACCATCAGTTACCAGTATTTCTCTCTATTCATTTTAGCTCTTTTTTTTTTTACACTCAGGCATATATAGTAATTTACACCACCAAAGGGCACATACATTCTGCAAGTCTGCCTCCTAGCCACCAGCTCTCAGTCACTCTCTTTCCATGAATCTAGAGTCCTCAGATATTCCCTCTCTCCATGTCACCACCTCTGCCTCCATCTCTGGTGTTGCTGCTTCTCTGGATAAGGTCTCTCATTCCACTTGTGCTCTTCTTCCTTGATGGTCTTAGGGTAATCTGTTTCTGGACTGTAAGATGAACTACTCCCCTGTTTTTGTTACAAAACTTCTTTTACAATTTTGACAGTCACAATTAGACATAATAAAAATACTCACTATTGAACCATAAGAATCTTATCCCCATCTCTTTTTACCAGACCCATCTAGACAAGATGAAAACTATTCAGTGGAGACTTTGTCTTCCCTCACACACTCTAAAACTAAACTCCTCCTTGAAAGCTTATAAGCCAGTCACTTTGTGCCTTTATCACCTCCTCATTTTAGGTAGCCAATGTCTATGTTGCCCACCAGTATTATCTTTGTAATACAAATATTGCATCTGCTCTCCATTTTAAAGCACTTAAACATTTTTTCATTGCCTACAAAATAAATTCTAAATTCCTTAGCACGATCTAATCTCTAATCTACCTGTCTGGGCTCATCTCCTATTTCCTTATTTTGCACTTTGATTTCTAGTAATTGAACGTGTAAGTTTGTTTCATACATATCTAGACCATAAAACATGCCTAGATTTGAATCTCCTCTCTACTCCCAGTCCAGTTGACTTGTTCAATTCCTTCTTCCAGGGGTCAGCTTAGGCATTGCTTTGTATAGCTTTTCTTGATTATTTAAGACACATTCAGGAGTTCCTTCCTCTATATTTTAATTATCCCTAGCCTACATCTTTATTATAATGCTTATCACATTTTCTTGTAGTTCTCATTTTACCTTTCTGTTTGAACTGTAGCTCATAAACTACTTGAGGATGAGAACATTTCCTTTTCATATCTTGCCTAGCATGGTAGGTGCTTTATAAATACTTGTTGAGGTATTGAAATTCTGCATGCATAAAACTATGAAATAATTGAACACAGGTGATTTCTATATAAACATTGGCTTGCGACTTGAAAAGTATTCAGTGTTGCGAATTGTTCTCACATGTATGCTGTCATGAAGCGTGCTATAATTATAGTGTACTATTCCTGCTGTATCTTAGGTCATAACTAATCCATAGTAAATATGGATTATTTTATGATGGTTTTCATTGGCAATCAAAAAACAATCTACCTGTTGTTGCATTTCAGTCACGTAAAAAAAGAGAGAAAACAGCTGACAAAGTGTAATAAGTATGGACTCTAGATGCCTACAGTTCATTACAAATTTTATAGTGGCTGTTTTGGACATACCTGCAAAGAATTTAAAAATGTGTTCAGTGCCATCTTATGAAGTGATTCTTTGAGCCTTTTTCGTTCCTCTTTATGTGTTCATTCCATTCCTGTAATAGTTATAATAGTTGGGGTTTTCTGTTTTTTTTTTTCCTATTTAGAAACATATGGGACAAGCAGTTACTCTACTGATAAGTCATCTTTTAATTTAGCTACAGTTGTTGCTGAAACACTTGGACTTAGTGCTCAACAAGAAACTGTAAGTAATTAACTGGTTTGGTAATAATATGAATTAATAGATAGGTCCTCTTAACTGTTTTTAGATAATTGAACTAGATTAAAAAAAATTTTAGTAGGTATCATTGTATAAAAGCCTGGAACTAAATTAATGAAGCTAGAAAGACTCATTTAGTATTGACGGTAGAAATCCAGACTCTAGAATTCTTGGGATATGGGTAGAATTTAAATCTAATATATGATTGTTATGATACATAAAATTTTTGTTTCATATTTAGTTAAGGAAAAAATAATGACTACGGAGGCTCTTTTATACAACCAAACACTCATGGGATTCAGTTCCTAGTTTGAAGGGATTAAGGTCATGATTTTGTAGAACATCTCAGTTAATTGGCCAAATAACATGTTCATTGCTTCTGTTCTAACTCAGGAATAGGAAGGAAATATGGAATGTGTGGCTAAGTGCCTCCATGAACAGCTGCCTCCTTTGTTATGAACTGGATGATACTCAGCTACCATTACTGAACATTTTGGTCAAAGATTCCATAGCAAAATAATGATCAAAAGGGGGGAAAATAAAGAACAGAATTTCAGATTTTAATGGACTCTAGACGTTCTGGAGCCATGTTGATTGGGTGAGCCCCTGAAAGATTATGTCCTGACAATAATCTTTAAACCTTAAACCAAAAATATCCCCTCAAGTTTTCTTAAACCCAAATAGCAGTTTACCTTAACTAGTAAAGAATGCCTATCTTGAGCATTAAGCTCTTTTACGATCTATCTATATGGAATCAAATTGACAATTGTTGTGAAGTGCTGTCGAGTTGGTTCCAACCCATAGCAATCCTGTATAGGTTTCCGAGGAGCAGCTGGTAAGCTCAAACCACCGGCCTTGCAGTTCAAACGGCTTTGCAGTCTGGCGCATTAATCCACAGCGCCACACCAGGACTCCAAAATTGACAATAGGAACTCAAAATATTAGATAGTAATGTAATTAGCTGTGATGAATTGATGGGAATCAGTGAATTGTTCATGTGGAAATTTGAATTGGTACATATTTACTGTGAATATTCTTAAAATGAAACCCAATTATTTTTAAAAATTTGTTGTTGTGCTGTCGAGTCGGTTCTGACCCATAGCAACCTTTTATAGGGTTTTCGAGGAGCAACTTGAACCACTGACCTTGCAGTTCAAACAGGTTTGCAGTCTGGCGCATTAACCCACAGCGCCACACCACAGAACTCCTAAATACCGTTAGGCATTGTCACTACCCTTTAAAAGTTTAGGGTAGTGACAATGCCTAACAGTGTTCAGCCAATGCTCTTCCCCACTTCATCGTATCTAAGAGAAGAACTAAATCTTTAGGTTGATCTCAAATTTATTGAATTTTTGAAAAGATCCTTTAAATTGGAGTTTGCTTTGGAAAATGTGCCAGATTCTTTGATACTGTAGTCCTTCTTTGTCCTTATGAAAAAGTGTCCTTATGCAGTTTATAAATAGTGTTACTTTGCTTTAGTCAGTAAATGTATATGTTATAAAATTGTCTTGCTGTTGAATTTCAAATTTCTAGAAATTGAATTGAGCCTGTTTTACATGGGAAGTTTTGTCCTTTCTCGTTTCAAAGTAATTTTCAAGTGATAGTAGTTTTTAACCTTGAACTTTAAAATGTGTTCATGTTATTTCTAATTCCCTCCTACCATAAGCGTGGCAAGTCAGTAATTCATTATCTGTTAAATACCAGATGAATTAAGGGAATATAATACATAAACACTTGGCTGCTCAAAGTGTGATCCACAGACCAACCACATCCGCATTACCTTGAAAGTTATTAGAAATAACAGAATCTTGCACCGACCACGTACATTTTAACAAAATCCCCAGTTGACATGTATGCATGTTAAAGTTTGAGAGGCGCTAATCTCTAAAGGACCTTTCAAACTTCATCTCCAGTAGAAATATATGTGTACCTGCCCCCTCATCTTAATAATGTTGATTTTTGGTATTGGTCGATGCCGTTGAATCGGTTCTGACTCATAGTGACCCTGTGCACAACAGAATGCAACAGTGCCCAGTCCTGCACCATCCTAACAATTGTCCTTAAGTTTGAGCCCACTGTTGTTGCCACTATGTCAGTATATCTTGTTGGAATCTTCTTTACCAAACTTGATGTTTGGTCTAGGAACTGGTCCCTCCTGACAACATGTCCAAAGAATGAGAGACAAAGTCTCACCAACCCCACTTCTAAAGAGCATTCTGGGTATACTTCTTCCAACACAGATTTGTTTGTTCTTCTGACAGTCCACGGTGCTTTCAACTTCCTTTCCTTGTACCATAATTCAACTGCATCGATCCTTCTTTGGTCTTTCTCATTCGTTGTCCAACTATCACATACCTACAAGGCAATTGAAAATATGATGGCTTGGATCAAGCGCACCTTAGTCTTCAAACTGACATCATTGCTCCTGAATATTTCAGAGGCATTTTGCAGCAGATTTTCCTAATGCAATACATTTGACTTCTTAACTTCCACTTCCATGACTGTGGATCCAAACAAAATGAAGTTTTAGACAAGTTCAATATTTTCTCCATTTATCATATGCTCTTTGTGATCCAGTTGTGAGGATTTTGGTTTTCATTAGACTAAGGTGCAATCCATACTGAAGGTTGTAGTCTTGGATCTTTATCAGTAAGATTTTAAGTCCTTTTCACTTCCAGCAAGCAAGATTGGGTCATGTGCATATCACAGATTTTTAATGAGTCTTCCTTCAACCCTGATCACATTTTTTCATATAATCCAGCTTCTTGCATTATTTGGAGTGGGCACAAATACAGATCTCTTCCAGTCGCTGCTCAAGTAGCTGTCTTCCATGTGTCTTACATAGTTGAGTAGGTACCTCCAGCACTGCATCAGTTTGTTGAAACATTTCAATTTGTATTCCATCAATTCCTGGTACCATGTTTATTGCCAATGTCTTCAGTGCAGCTTGCACTTCTTCCTTCAATACCATCAGTTCTTAATCATATGATACCTTTTAAAGTGGTTGAGCATCAACCAATTCTTTTAGGTACAGTAACTCTGTGTATTCCTTCCATCTTCTCTTGGTGCTTTCTGCATCATTCAGTATTTTGCTCATGAAATCCTTCAATATTTCAAGTAGAGGCGTGAATTTTTCCTTCAGTTCCTTCAGCTTGACAAATGCTGAGCATATTACCATTTGATTTTCTAGTTTCAGGTCTTTTGCATACTTCATTATAATATTTGACTTTGTCTTCACAAGCTACCCTTTGAAATTTCTGTTCATATCTTTTTACTCCCTCATTTCTTCCAAATGCTTTAGCGTCTCTGCTCAAGAGCAAGTTTCAGAGTCTATTCTGACATCCATTTTGGTCTTTTCTTTGTTTCCTGTCTTTATAATGACCTTTTGCTTTCTGCATATATGATGTTCTTGATGTTATCCCACAGCTCTTCTGGTTTTCAGACGTTAGTGTCTAGTGCAGCAAATCTGTTCTTGAGATGGTCTCTTAACTTCAGGTGAATATATATTCATGATCTTATTTTGGCTCTCATGAAATTGACTTAATTTTCTTCAGCTTCAGCCTGAACTTATATATGAGCAATTGATGGTCTACATTTGGGTGATGAATTGTTTGGGGTGACAAATTTGTGCTTCTGCATTGTCTCCACAGATACAGTCAGTTTGATTTCTGTGTATTCCATGTGGTGAGGTCCATGTGCATAGTCACCATTTGTGTTGTTGAAAAAGGTATTTGCAATGAATAAACAATCTCCATCATGATTTCTACCACCAAAAGCATATTTTCCAACTACTGATCATTGCTCTTTGTTTCCAAGTTTTGCCTTCCAATCACCAGTAATCATCATTGCATCCTGATTATGTTTCATCAATTTCAGACTGAAAAACTTGGTCAATTTCAGCATCACTGGCTTTAGTAGTTGATACATAAATTTAAATAATAGTGATATTAACTAGTTTTCCTTGTAGACATATGGATATTATTCTACAACAGACAGCTTTGTACTTCAAGATCTTGGAAATCTCTTTTTGATGATGAATGTGATGCCATTCATCTTGTTTGTCATTTCCAGAGTAGTAAACCATAAGAGTATCTGATACAAAATGACCAATACCATTCCATTTCAGCTTTCTGATGCCTAGGATAAGGAGCCCTGGTAGCATAGTGGATTATGAGCTGGACTGCTGATCAAAAGGTCAGCAGTTCAAATCTACCAGCCACTCCACAGGAGAAAGATGAGGCTTTCTGTTCCCTTAAAGATTTACAGCCTCAGAACCCCTATACAGGGTCACTGTAAGTTGGAACTGACTCAGTGGCACACAGCCACCAATCTACAACCACCAATCAGCCAATGCCAAGGATATTGATCTTTATGCATTCCATTTCATTTTTGACTTCCAATTTTCCAGTTTCATACTTTATATATTTTATGTTGTGATTATTAATGGATCCTTGAAGCTGTTTTTTTCTCTTTTGAGTTGTGTCACTTCAGCAAATAAGATTGCAAAAGCTTTGCTCCATCCACGTCATTTAAGGTCCTCTATTTTGAGGAGGAAACTCTTCCCCATTCATATTTCAGTGGCTTGCAACCTGAGGGTCTTATCTTCCAACACTATATTAATGTTCCACTACTATTCATAAGGATTTTGTGGCTGATCATTCAGAAGTGGTCCACCTCTCCTTCTTCTGGTTTACCTTTTTCTTTTCAAACTTAAGGTGCTTCCTTTTCTATTGTTTTGGTGAAATTAAATAACATAAAGCTAGCCATTTAAAAGTATATTATACAGTGACATTTAATATATACATATTTTATATCTAGTTAGAAAGTATTTTCATCACCCCAAAAGAAAACCCCATACCCATTAAGCTAGAACCCCCTGTCCCCAGTCCCTCACAGCCACCAGTCTGTTGCCTGTCTCCATTCTGGATATCCCATATAAATGAAATCTTACAGTATGTGGTCTTTTGTATCTGGCTTCTCTCACAGCATAACGTTGTCAAGGTTCGTCTATGTCGTAATATGTTTTAGTACTTCTTTCTTTTTTATAGTTAAGTAATATTCTGTTATGTATGTGATTCATATTTTATTACTGAAGGAATCTCAAGGCCCTATGAGCCCTCTTGATGATGAGCTCTACCACGGTCTTGAAGGAGATGACAAGAAACAACCCTTTGAAGAATCCACAAGAAATACTGGAGATGGTTTAAGGTAATTTGGGGCACTTTGTTAATATTTCTTAATAAGCTATTGGTAAGGTCCCATTATAGTGAGTTCCTTATAACTAAACTATTCCTCTCTCAGTATATAGTTCATTATTCTGATATTTTTGTTTTTACAGATGCTTTCCCCAGCTTATGACCAATTGAAGATTATTTTGCATTATAGTAGAGTTCTTGGATAATTTTTATACTTATGTCAAGTAATAATTAAAGAATTCCCAGCTTTGTTCCCTTTTAAAGACCAAGACATCCCTTCTGAGTTTGTAGTTCTGAAGTATTTACAAAAACTAGATGTTGTATAAAATGATCTATAAGCTTAGATGAGTTTCCAACTTTGTGTGACCTCTTTTTGTAATTTCAAAATATCCATCAATTAAAGATACTTATGTTTATATAGTATTTTACCATTTATGAAAACTTTTGCTTTTAATGCATATCTCACATTTAATTTGTCATCACATAACTCATTGAAGTAGGTTTCATTAATCCCGTTATTTTATTTTAGAGATGAAAAAAATGCAGCTCCCGAGTGGCTAAATGCCTTGTGTAAGACCATATAGCTCTTCAGTACCACAGCCAGGACTCTTACTAAAGCCCTCAGACTTGCCCCCAGTGCTCTTCACACTTATCTTCTTTACAAGAAGCAGGCTGAGTCTTAACTTATCTTCAGTTCCATAGTATAAGAATTTTGTTCTAGAAGAGTGAATTCATAACAACAAAGACATTTGTGTCCCCAGTGGAATTTATATAGTATATATTAAGTACGTAGGAAAAATTGGTAGGAATATGGTATTGAGACACAGGTTTCCTGTATCATTTTCCTGTTTTTTTGTCAACCAAAACCAATAGCTACCCTGCCTTAAATATTGTTTAATCTTCTGCCACTAGTAAGTTGGTAATACCTTACGGTTAATAATTCAGTATTAGAAGATTTTTCATTGTGTCTGTGTTTTAATTTTTTACCATGTTTCTTTAGTAGGAAATAAGTTTTATCAATCTCATGTGTTTAGATTTCCAGGTTCTACTTCAAAGACTCCTCCCCAAGAAGAACTGATTACTCGGGTATCATCGCCTGTGTTTGGAGCCACCTCTAATGTGAAGAATAGTTTAGGTTTTAATACCACTTTATCACCTTCTCTTCTTGAGTTTGGGAAAAAAAAACATCTGAAAATAGCCCCTTTTAATAACACTTCTAATTCTAGACCAGAGAAAATTAGATCAAAATCTGAAAATAGTGGCCTTTTCTTGCAGCATGATCCTGCATCTAAAGTGATCTTTAGCCAGTCGTGTTCTAATAAACAGGTGTTTGTAAATAAAAGTGTAACTGAATCCATAGGTTCACAAGATAGTACCAATCCAATTAAAGATGCCAATACTGATAAACATTTAGTGCTCCTGAAACCATTTGGAAGCAGAATATCCAAAAGAAAGAAAACTGAGGAAGAAAATGAGCATGAAGTAAGCTGCCACCAAGCTTCATTTGACAAAGAAAATGCATTCCCTTTTCCAATGGATAGTGACTTGTCCACCAGAGGGGACTATGTGATGGATAAACCGCTGGACCTGTCTGATCGGTTTTCAGCTAGTCAACGTCAAGAGAAAAGCCAAGGAAGCGAGGCCTCTAAGAACAGACTTAGGCAAGTGACTCTCTATGAGGCTTTGAAACCCATTCCAAAGGGTTCTTCCTCGAGTCGTAAGGCCTTGAATGGGAGCTACGTGCTAGCAAAAGATTCCCTAGAGGATCCCTGTTTACAGGAATGCATCCTTCAGTCCTTGAGCAAATCCGCTCCAGATAGTAAAACACCATTACAAATAAAAGAAGAAAACCCTGTCTTCAAAATTCCTTTACATCCACGTGAAAGTTTGGAGGCGGAGAATCTTTATGACGACATGAAGGTTTGTGTTAAATGTTGAAGGATTTTTTCTTAAAATGGCTTTGTGATTTCATCATTTGGATGCTAATAATTGTTTGTTTTAGGGTGCTACTTCTCAGGAGTCACTGAAAATGAAAACCAGGTCAGTCCACGGAGCCTGTGAACTTACCTCGGTTCTTCAGTTAAATCCATGTAGAATTGCCAAAATAAAGTCGCTACAAAACAGCCAAGGTGTGTACACTACGCGTAAGATTTTTATTCCACTTTAAGGAGCTCTGGTAGTGTAATGGGTACGAATCGGGCTGCAAACCTCAAGGTCAGCAGTTCTAAACTTCTAGCTGTTCCACAGGAGAAAGATGAGGCTTTCTGCTCCCGTAAAGATTTACAGCCTTGGAAACCCTGTACAGGGTAGCTATGAGTCGGAACTGACTCCACGGCATGTAACAACAAGTGACTTTAAGTATTACATGGTATTTGTTTGGCTAGGTTGATTTGTCTTGGGGGCGGATATAATTTCTTCTTGCATATTTGTTTGCAGATTGATTCTCATTGATTTATTTTTACCTGTGATTTTTCTACTCTTAAACTTTTTGAAAAATAAATTGAAAATTTTTAATACCTACCTTTATAGGATAAGCACTAGCCTGCTAATCACAAGGTGGGTCACTGTGAGTCGGAACTGACTCAACAGCACTTCACAACAACAGTATGGTCGGTCTATAAGGAGCCATGGTAATGCTGTGGGTTAGGAGTTGGGCTTCTAACTGCAGTGCCATTCCATGGTAGAAAGCTGAGGCTGTCTGCTCCCATAAAGATTTATTGTCTCCTAAGGAGCTCTGGTAGCATAGTGGTACGAATCGGGCTGCGAACCTCAAGGTCAGCAGTTCGAAACTACCAACTGCTCCACGGGAGAAAGATGAGGCTTTCTGCTCCCATAAAGATTTACAGCCTCGGAAACCCTATCCAGGGTCACTATGGGTCGGAACCGACTTGACAGCACTTAACAACAACAACAACAACATATAGGGTCCGAGTCCTGGTGTGGCGCTGTGAGTTAATGTGCCAGACTGCAAAGCCATTTGAACTGCAAGGTCGGCTATTCAAGCTCACCGGATGCTTGTGGGAAACCCTATACAGGGTCACTATGGGTTGGAATTGACTTAACGGCACTTAACAACAACAACAACATATAGGGTCCTGGAGTTCTGTTATGGCACAGTAGAATAAGCACTCGGCCTCAAAGTCATTGGTTCATAGTCACCAAGCCACTCCTCAGAAACCCTATACAGGGTTGCTGAGTTGGAACCAACTCAACGGCACTTAACAACATACAGCGTCCTATATAGGTCCTTAACAATGACTTATATAGGGTCACTATGAGTCAGAATCAACTCAGTGACAGTAGGTGTTTGTTTTTATGTTCTGTAACAATGTATTATATAGTTTGAATGTATTATATCTATATACATTATGAGCTCCTCTAGACAATGCTATACTTTGAACATTTTAAATAACAATTTTATGGAGATAAAATTCCCATACCACAAAATTCACCCATTAAAGTGGTACAGTTCAATGCTTTCAGCATACTTAACCAACGGAGTTGTAGGACCCTCACCAAAGTCTTAAGTTTAGAACATTATCGCCCAAAAAAGAAAGCATATACCCATCAGCAGCCACTTTCCATTCCCCTCTCCTCACCCCTAGCCAGTGATAACCCTAAACCTATTTTCAGTCTCTATAAATTTGCCAGAACTTTTCATATAATTGGAATCTTAACAATATACAATTATCTTAGTTTTCTAGTGCTGCTATAACAGAATACCACACATAGGTGGCTTTATAGCTCAGGAGGATAGAAGTCAATTCCAGGCCAAATTCTGGGCACTGGCTCTACTGGGAGGTGCTGACTCGCTCTCCTCTCTCTCTCTCTCTCTCTCCCTCTCCCTTTCCATTTCTCTCCCTCCCTCCTTCCATTCTGGGGGAAAGTACTTGTCTCTTTTCAGCTTCTATTCCAGAGTTCCTGGCAAAAATTTACCACGTTTGTGCTTGCCTGCTTAATTTATTTCTTTATGTCTTAAGAAAATACTGTTGTATTAACTTAAAAGAAAACCCATTCCCAAAGGGATTGTAACCACAGGTATTGGGGTTAAGGTTTACAGCACATGTTTTTGTGGTGCACAGTTCAGTTCATAACAGAGATCTCTGGTGACTTCTTTCACTTAGCATAATGTTAGCATAATGTTTTCAGTTATTAAAGTGTATACCAGTAGTACTCCATTCCTTTTTGTTGCTGAACCACACTTCATTAACTGGTTGTACCAAGATTGTGTAGTGAGCTATGTGTCGTGCTACTAACCACAAGGTCAGCAGTTTGAATCCACCAGCCACTCTGTAGGAGAAAGATGAGGCTTTCTGCTCTAGTAAAGATTTAATATTTTTGTTAAGTGCTGTCGAGTTAGTTCTGACTTAGAGCAACCCTGTATAGAGTTTCTAAGGAACTTGCTGGTGGATTTGAACCACTGACTTTGCAGTTAGCCGTTTAGTGAAACTAACCAACATTGCCACAGCCTCAAAAACCCTATGCAGAATCTTTGTGAGTTGGAACCAGAATAACGGCACACAGCAGCAACAAGAGTCATTAGCTGGTGGACGTTTTAAAGTGTATGTTTAACATTTTCATGAACTGTCAAACTGTTTTCCAGGCTAGCTGTATACCCTTTTACATTTCCACCAGCAGGGTGTGAGGGTTCCTGTTTTTCTTTATCCTTAGGACATTTATTATGTCTTTTTGGTTATAGCCACGCTACTAGTGGATGTAAAGTGATATCTCAATGTGGATTTGATGTCTAATGAAACTCTATCTTCTTTGGAGAACTGTCTATTCAGAATATATTGAGTTCTTCATATATTCCAGATTGTAAATCCCTTACCATAAATAATTTGAGTAAATTTCACCCTATTCTGAGGCCCCTAGTGGCGCTGTGGGTTAATGTGCCAGACTGCAAAGCCGTTTGAACTGCAAGGTCGGTGCTTCAAGCTCACCAGTCACTCTTTGGAAACCCTATTCAGGGTCGCTATGGGTTGAAACCATCTCGACGGCACTTAACAACAGTAGTGTTTTAAGGCATTCTAGTGGGGTGCTGTAGGATAGCACTGGACTGCTAACTTAAAGGTCAGTGGTTTAAACCCACCACCTGCTCTTTTCAAAACCCAATACAGGGTCTCTGTGAGTTGGAAGTGACTCAGTGGCACTTAGCAATAACATAGTGCTTTAAAGTGATAAGAATTTTAGAAACCAGTTGTGTATTTTTTTATTTAAGATACATCATTTGAAAATATCCAGTGGAGTATGGATCCAGGAGCAGACCTTTCTCAGTATAAAATGGATGTCACTGTAATAGATACAAAGGTAAGTTAAAACATGAAACTAAAGCCCATTTGATCCTTAAGTCTAGTGAGTTGTTAATCAGTCTCCTATCCTAATCAGTCCTGTTACTTTGAGATAATCACATACCTTTTAAACCTCTCTTTATCACTTTAGAAAACTAAAGGGGAAAAAAATGTTTATTCCAACTTTGAAATGTAAAAAGGGAATAAAAGATCACAAGGAATCATCATTTCAATTTGGGTATTTGTTTATTTGTTCAGGATGGCAGTCAGTCAAGATTAGGAGGAGGAGAGACAGTAGACATGGACTGTACATTGGTTAGTGACACCGTGCTTTTAAAAATGAAGAAGCAAGAGCAGAAGGGAGAACAAAGTCCAAGTAAGAATTGAATCTTTTTTCTTTTTTAAATAAAAATGGTGGGAAATTTATACTGGTAACACTGTACTGATGAACAAAATAACCTCTTCACCATAAACCAGATTTTTCTCCTGTTCTGTCAATTTCTGGTTTCTTAAAAATCTTTAGTTTCATTTTTAATATGATAGGAAAAAAATCTTTAATTCAAAACAATTTTTAATTAAAAAATAGTTCAAATAAATCTGATTGGAACACAGCCTCACTCATTTGTGTACATGCCATCTATGGCTGCTTACACAAATCAGTCACATAGCTGAATGGTTGCTGTGGAGATATTCTAGCCCCATAAGCCAAAAATTTAAGAAAAAGTTTGCCAATGCCTGGTTTAAACATGGTGTTTTACAAAGGGGGTAAAAGAAATCTTAAGAGCCCTGTATCAGGAATATGATTTACCAGAGCAAAAAGCATAGGGATTCTACTGAGAAGTGTTTGTATATTAACACTGAGAAGTGTTAGTATATGTTTGTATATTAACAGTAAACTAAGAATGGTAGTGTACATGATGAATAGTACTCTGTCGTATACTGTCCCTATAGGAGATACAGCCAAGTTAGAGTTCTGTAGCCTTTTGTAATGAGAAACTTAATGCTTCACATATAGCCTTGATTTTCTAAAAGAAATGAGAATGGAGGAATTTTGATTGACACTATTTTAGCAACACTGCCAACTGGGAAACTCATGAGAACTGCTAGAGTAGAAACAGTTGTCATTTGTGTCATTGATCACTTATGCATTGCTAGGGTTAGCACTGCCCAAGCCAGTTTCCAGTGCTCATCACAGGAAATTGCTTTGTGTCACAAAGATCTCTGTTTGAAAGTGAGTGAGCCACTCAGTGGGAGGAGTTTCAGGACCAAATTGTAAGAAGACAGTTTGGACAGGAGAGACCATTGAGGCATATTTGGAAAAAAGTGGTCGTCCCTGTAAGGTAAAACTTCTAAAACTTAAAAGTGCTTGAAAATTAAATATATGAATGAAAATTTCCACTTAATACTAATATTTTAAAATTTTTTAAATGTGTTTTGAACCCTTCCTCTGTTAGATTTACTCGGTGCTATGATAGAGAAATCTAAAGATATAGCATCTGTCCTCAAGCATTTCACTGAGCACCACAAAAAAACAAATGAGTGACAACATTTGTGATTGTTAGCAGCATGTACAAAGTGTTTTGATTTGTTTAGCTCAGGGCCTAGCACATACAAACCAAAACTTTCATTGTCCTCAAGGCTGTCACAATTTATGACAACCCCATCCCATGTATTGTAAAGTAGAACTGCTCCATCGGGCTTTCTTAGATGGAAACTTCTACAGAGGCAGACTGTTGGACCTTTCTTTTCTGACATCATTGGGAGGACTCAGTCCACTAACCTTTAGGTTAGAAGTCAAGCTCAAACTGCTTATACCATGTTGACCCTTAGAATGAAATAATTATTCATCAGGCATCAGGCCATAGTTCTGTGCCTGGAAATGTGTTCTAAGAACTGGAGAAAAGCAGAATAAAAGTACCTACCTTCATGGAATTTATATTTTAGATGGGGAAAACATGATAAAGAAATATATACTGTGGTATATGGTAGTAAGTGCTGGAGAAAGCTAAAACAGTGCAAGTGAGAGAGTACTGGATTGCTGCAGATAGTTATTTTATAGAGAATCTTTAGTCAGGCCTGTTCTACCTTGTTGGTCAACTGGATTTCTTTCTGGTTTTTTGTTTTTTTTTTCTTAAATATGGTGTTTTCTAAATTGTGATCATATAATAGGAAATGTAGTTGGACAGCTGAAGGTGAATTTAGCAGTTTTACATATTAAATATGGAATTGGACTCATTTTTATTGACACTAAACTAGCAAGTGATCACGATGATGCAAGAAAATACTTTTTTGGTATACCTTTAGGGAAATTGTCGGGTAAGTGAAATTCTGTAGAGCTGTTAATGAAGCTATCTCTTTACTTTTTATTTAAACTCTTATTTTTCATCATTATGATTTATTTTGTATTTTCAACTGTGTTTTAATAGGACTTCCTTTGATTTAGTATGAATTAGTAAAAATTCATATTTAATTTAGAATTTAAAACACTGAAAAACATTTAAATGTTTGTAAAAGATATAAATTATATGACAGTAACAAAAACATCAGTATTTTCTTCACATGAGTAAAGGGCATTGAATGCCATAACATAAGCCCAAACTTGGGTGGGGGCGGTATATGAGAGGACTTCAAAAAATACATAGAAAATTGGGAAAAAAGCAATGAAATTTTTTCACAAACTTTCTGCAGTCCTCTTATATAATGCTGAATTTATTATTGCATCATGCACATCTGTCTTATTTGTGGCAAATACTGAGGGGGTTTTTTTTTCCCCTTTATTTTTTTTCTTAAATGTGAATTATGTGATAGTTTATATGGGAGAACATTAGTTTTACATTCATTCTATCCTATATCATCGTATTGCCATGGTTACAATCCCCTCCATGCAATCCTTCCCCGTACCCCTCAGGTCTTCAGTACACAGTTGCTCTCCCTCTCTGGATCTAAAGTCTCCAGCTGCTCCATTGCTCCACGTCAACATGTCTGCCTCCATTTCAGGCATCAGTGCTTCTCTGGGTAGGGTCCCACTCTCTGCTCTTCTCCCTTGATGGTCCTAGGGACCTCCGCTCCTAGACTGAAAAGTTAATCACTCCCCTCCTTGCTATAAAACGTCTACCTTT
>NW_006408621.1:11663833-11678999 GCF_000296735.1 Chrysochloris asiatica
TTTGTCAAGTTTCTTTCTGGTTGTTCTATCCATTTTTGAAAGCAGTGTATTAAAATCACCCACTATTTTTGTAGATTCATCTATTTCTTTCTTCAGATCTATTAGAGTTTGCTTTATATATTTTGGTGCTCTTTCATTGGGCGCATAGATATTTATTATGGTTATTTCATCTATGTGGCAAATGCTATGAGTTTTACATTGGTCTATATTGAAAGCAAAAGGCTTGCTTTTTACCCTAATTTAATGTTCTTTTATATAGATGGAGAAAGAAAAATGAATGATAGCTTGGAAGATATGTTTGATCAGACAACACACGAGGAATACGAATCCTATTTGGCAGATAACTCCCCCCAAGTAGCAGATGAAGAGGAAGAATTGTCAACTACCACAAAGGAACCAAACAGTAAGCTTGTTTTTACTTTGCATGCGATTACTTAGTTACACAGAGTTCAGTAAATTAAGGCATCTAACTATTAACAGAAGCCTGACGTAGCATATTAACAATGAAAGTTTCTTGTATAAATTTGTTTTTCCACAGTTAATTTTTCTTTGTTAAGATGGTTTCACTTATAAACGTTCAAATGCAAAAAAAAAAAGTTCAAAGTGTTTTTTTTTACTTTTAACTCCACTTCCTCATATATTAACATCTCCTAAGTTGTTAAGTGTCATCCGTTGAGTTGGTTCTGACTCACAGCAACCCTGTATAGGGTTTCTGAGGAGTGACTTGTGAGTTTGAACCACTGATGTTGCAATAAAATTGACCTTGCATCCAGTGCTTAGCCTACAGCTTCACCAGGACTTCTTAAAATATTTGTCAGAACAAAATACTAATTTTAGTTTGGTACTGTACATTTCTTCTTAAGGTAGGATAGTAATCAAAAGAATACTTTATCTAGTTAAAAGAATAAATAGGTGAATCGGTATTGAAAGTTAGTTAAAAGCCTTGCTAAATATCATTTCCATAATGAGTAAAGTAGTCAGAATTTTTAGTGTAGTGCAAAAATTGTTATATGCTGGTGGTAGTATGTGCTGTGGAGTTGGCTCTGACTCATAGCAACCCTCCATAGGGTTTCCGAGGCTGTAAATCTTTACAGGAGCAGAAAGCCTCTTATTTCTCCCTAGGAACAGTGGAGTTTCATACTGCTGACCTTGAGGTTAGCAGTCCGACTCATAACCACTACACTACCAGCGCTCCCAGTTAAATGGATAGACATGCTGCTATGATACAGCCTATCTTGATTGTGCTTTTCTGTTTCCATAAGTTATTTATAAAGAGAACCCTTAGGTCAAAGTGGTGAGACCTTACCAGATAAAGAACACAGGCTTTAGCTTGCTCCTTTTATGGCAAAAACTTAAGTAAATTTTGTAATAAAACAATTCATTTGTTCAAGTCATGTTTACATATTTTCCCCAAGAAAAGCCTTTTGAAAATTGATATCCTCTCCAATGAAAAGAATGTTCTTTTACAGAGACTTAACTGCTAACTTGTCTTTTTTTTTTTTTTTAATTACATTTGACACTGATCATCCCAAAGTTCTGCTCAGTTAGACTTTGTGACCTCACTGCACTATTCTTCTGATCTCTATAACCAAGACTTTTGTCTTCTGCCTCACATCTCATTTTTTCACATGGCTTTTATTAATCACCTCTGAAAAGATTACTTCTAATCTGCATGTTGAGGTTTGACATCTCTGATGAGTCCCAATCCTGCATTTCTGAGTATCTGCTGTTGTTAAGTGCTATTAGGTTGGTTCCAACTCATAGCAGTGCTGTATAGGGTTTCCATGGAACGTCTGGTGGGTTTGAACCACTGATTTTGCTGTTAGTAGTCCAGTACTTATCCTACAGTGCCCCATCAGGACTACTATTATTTCTCTTAAGGAGCCCTGGTGGTGCAGTGGATAAGAGCTTGGTTGCTAGCTATAAGGTTGGCAGTTTGAACCCACCAGTGCTCTGCAGGAGAAAGATGTGGCAGTCTGCTTTCATAAATATTACAGCCTTAGAAACCCCATGAGGCTGTTCTACTGTTCTACAGGGTCATTATGCATTTTAATTAACTAAAAGGTACAGGTTTGGCTTTTGTTTGGGTTTATTTTTTTCCAACATGTTAAATATCATCTTTCTAAGCAAAGTTCCATATATTTCCTACCAAGTAGCCCCTTACAGACTTTATTTTTCCCAGGTATCCAGCATATAGTTTAGTTCTTAATGCCCATTTATCTTATTTTCTTGGTCCCTGTTTCATAGAAGTGCTACTTACTGTTTCCTTATAGGATAGAGCAAGTTTACAGAACATTAGACAAGATTTATCATAATCTTGGTACCTGTTCTCTTTTCAACTTCTTCTTCCTAACACCTCACTAAACTTCCTCACGGAATCTCAACCACACTGGTTTTCTCTTAGTTCCTGTAGCATACTGAGCTTTTCCTCATCTCAGGGCCTTTGTTACATACTCTGTCTTTTACCTGCAACATCATCATATTCTCATGGCTTCTCATTTGTCAGTTATTTGATAATTGTCTTTTTCACTGATTATAGCAAAACTTCATGAGGTCAGATCTGGTCTCTTATTCTACATTGTATGTCCAGAATTTACACAATGCTCTGTAAGTCTCGATTATTTTAATAAGTCTTGGCAACCTGGAATTCAAGTCTGTAAACTCCAATTCTTACTTTGTTAAAAAAAATTTCTGATAAAAAATTTAAGCTCTTGTATTTCAAAGTCAAAACCTACCTTACAGATCATTATTAAAATCAGTAAGGTTAATTAGATGGTCTGGAAATATGAAAAGTTGATATTTTGCTGTTGTTGTTAAGTGCTGTAGAGTCAGTTCTGATTCATAACTACCCTATATAGGGTTGCCAAGGAACAGCTGGTGGGTTTAAACCATTGACCTTGTTGTAGGATAAGCAGTCTAGTGATATCCTACAACACCACACCAGCTATCTCTTGTTAATTCTTTAGTAACAAACAATAATAATAGCTATTTGATTCATTCTTTTAAAGTTCCAGTAACACTCTGAGATAACAGTTTTTAGCTCTGATAATTCTAACATAAAACTATCAGCACCATCCTCATTTTGAATAAAGAAAAATGTAGCTATAGAAAATGTAAATGATTTTTTTCCAGGTGTCTAAAGTAAAGAAGGAGCTCTTGTAGCGTAGTGGTTATGAATCAGGCTGCGAACCGCAAGGTCAGCAGTTCGAAACTACCAGCTGTTCCACGGGAGAAAGATGAGGCTTTCTGCTCCCGTAAAGATTTACAGCCTCGGAAACCCTTTACAGGGTCGCTATGAGTCGGAACTGACTCCACGGCACATAACAACAGCAAAGTGAAGAGGACTTAAAATATTTGTTGATGAAGACCAAAGAGCTCAGCCTTCAGTATGGATTGTATCTCAATGTAAAGAAAACAAAAATCACCACTGGACCAATAAACAATATTCGTATCAATGGAGAAAAGATTGAAGTTGTCAAGGACTTCATTCTTCTTGGATCAACTATCAACACTCATGGAAGCAGCAGTCAAGAAATCAAATGACGTATTGCATTAGGCAAATCTGCTGCACAAGACCTTTTTAAAGTGTTGAAGAGCCAAGATGTCAGCTTGAGGACTAAGGTGCGCCTGACCCAAGCCATGGTATTTTCAGTAACCTCATATGCATGTGAAAGCTGGACACTGAATAAGGAAGACTGTAGAAGAATTGATGCCTTTTAGTTATGGTGTTGGAGGAGAATATTGAAAGTGCCATGGGCTGCCAAAAGAACCAACAGATCTGTGTTGAAAGAAGTGCAGCCAGAGTGCTCCGTGGAATCCAGGATGGCCAAACTTCGTCTCTCATACTTCGGACATATTGTCAGGAGGGAGCAGTCGCTGGAGAAGAATATCATGTTTGGTAGGATCAGAGAAAAAGAGGAAGACTACCAGCTCATCAGTGAGTTCAAGCATGGCAACAATTGTGAGGTTGGCCCAGGATCAGGCAGTGTTTTGTTCTGTTGTGCATAGGGTTGCTATGAGTTGGTACCAACTCGATGGCATTTAACAACAACAAAAAGTATGAAATCCAATATAAATGAAAGTTTGGATACATGTGACTTGCTTAAGGAGTCGTAGTATGGTTCTATAGGATAAAAGACTTGCACCAAAAGTCGATTTGAACCTCAAGGTCAGTGGTTCAAACTCAGCAGCTGCTCCTTGGAAACTCTATACAGGGATGCTATGAGTCGGAACCAACTCAACAAAATTAACAACAACAACAACAAAGTATAAAACCCAATAAAAATGGAAGTATGAGTACGTCACTTTGTCAAACTAAAGCTAATCATCTCTCGGTGGGTTGTGCATTCAATTTATTCTTATTTTACTTATAGGTAATGGTGATAAATATGATAAAATCAAACAGAAAGCGTTTGTGGAGCCGTATTACAAAGATGATGAAAGGTAAGTTGGTCTTGATTAGTACCAGCGATGTGATTAGAAAATTACTACTTTAGTTAAAATTGAATGAATGTTTTCTACTTTACAGTCACAACAACAAAGAACTGAAGCATATTTTTAGGTTTTAAACAATTTAAAAAATTTTTACAATCCCCTTCTTTCTTGACAGTAGTAGTAGTAATTTTCTGTTTCATTATAACAATGATTTTATTTTGAAAATTGCTTGAACTTTGGAGATCTATTCCATTGTGTACTATAACTTTTATATAGTATAAGAACTGAGCTTTAGGCTGTACTTGGAGATTATGTCATAAGGAGTTTAAACATTTAAAACAAACTTTTAAGTACCTTGACTTTAAACCATGATGTTACTTTCTATTTTGTTCAGACATTACAAGTTCTATTTCATTTATGTATATACTGTTTTTGATGTGAATTAGGGTGTGGTAATGCATTAAAAAAAGCATGGTACCTTTTTTCTTCTAAGTTACTGTGATAGAAAGTTGAATTACTCAAAAAGTTACTCCATGTGCATTTTTTGTTGGTTTTACTGTATTTTACATGAAAACTAGCAAATTAGATTTTCATTCAGTGTCATTATAAACTTATAGAATTTAAGTATATTGGATGTATTTCACCCCATTGCCATTATTAGCCTCACTGATGTCAGATTATCCTATCTTTGCCCAATGAAAGCCTCTTTTAACAGTACCCTAAAAGTCTTTCATAACTTCCTTATTTTCTGGTAGGATGAAATGTTCTAGACTCTTGTACCCTCCCTACTATTGGCCTGATGTCTGCCTTTCTCTAGGAACCCTAGTTTATTTTAGTGAGAAGAGGTAATTAGGGCACAGTTTGGGCACTGAGGTTAATCGTTGCTATGGTTAGTCATTGTATTCAGAACTTTTAGGGGGACAGAGAGGAATAAGGTTTTTGTTTTGTTTTTAAACTACACTTGCTCATATTGGTAACTCTAATTAAGATTTAGGACTATCGGGTTTTTACTTAACCTCCTGTATCTTATATCTGTTTCCCATTTCCTGCCTGCTGAATATCCCACATCTAAATGGCACCAGTATAACTCCTCATTTGACTTTACTTGACGGGACATAAAGAGTAGTACAAAACAGAAACCTGCCAGAGAAGGAAAATGGAAATATTTCCCACTAAAGTGAACAGTAGAATGATAAGATTGCACCTTGTCAGTGACAGGAAACATGTGAAACCTGGAAAAACAAGTCCGTGCCATTGGGCTTGGGTATCGGAGGTTTCACTGTGTATTCTGATTTTTACATCCTTATCAGATATATACATATGGTTCCCCCAATTTTTCTTTTTTCTGTCTGTAAGTTGTCTCTTTATTTTGATAACTCCTTTGATAAACAAAAGTATTTAATTTTTATTTTTCATTTGCTACTCATGCTTTTGGTATAGCTCATGGATCTTTAAAAACTAGGCCCCATAATCTTTCTCTTACATTTTTCCTTAAAAATTTTAGGTCCTTGATCCATTTTGAATAGGTTTTGTGTATGGTGTGATGCTTGGATCTTGTTTCAGTCTTCTGTATGTAAAAAAAAAAATCCCATTTTCCCAGCACCATTTATCAAAGAGACTTCCCCATTGATTGGACATAGCACTCTTATCAAAAATCATTTGACCATAAATGTTTCCTTCTAATGTTATTTTCAGCCAGTTAAGCAGAAATAGGAACTATTGGTTATCTTTTTAGATACAAAAAAGAATAGCCCTTAAAAACACCTGGCATATAGTGTTATTGCTGTGTTGTCTTGTCAGCTGTGATGTATGGTGACCCTATGGTGGTGGTAGAGGTATGCCATGGAGTCAGTTCCAACTCATAGTGACCCTGCACAGTGTTTCTAAGGCTGTAAATCTTTATGGGAGCAGAAATACTCATCTTTTTTCCTGTGGAATGGCTGGTAGCTTCGAACTGCTGACCTTGAAGTTACCAGCCTGACTCATAACCACTATGCTACTGAAACTACCAGTGACCCCTATAGGCATAGTAAAAGTGCCCAGTGGATTTTTTAAGGCTGCAATCTTTATGGGAACAGATCACTAGTTCTTTGTCCTGTGTAGCTGCTGGTGGCTTCAAACTTCACTAGCCTTTAAGTTAGCAGAGACGTGTGTACCCATTGCACTACCAGGGCTTTTGGGCATATAGTTATCACTCAGAGGACTATTCCACCATTCATCTTTGAATTTGTTGTAATGTGGTGACTTGCATGTTGCCGTGATGCTAGAAGCTATGCCACCGGGCATTTTAGGTACCACCAGGGTCACCCGTGGTGGACAGGTTCCAACTGAGCTTCTAGAGTAACACAGATTAAGAAGAAGGAGAGACAGACTACTTGTGAACATTTAGCCACTGAAAACACTTAGGTATAGCAGTGGAACATGGTCAGCACCATAATGCTGAATATTTAAACGTTATGATTGGTGGTTGTGTGCCTTTCTGACTCCTAGGTTTTGGTGGTGGTTATGGTGTTAGCTGTGTCCGTTCTGACTAATAGAAACCCTATAGAGGGTTTCCGAGATTGTAAATCTTTATGGGAGCAGAAAACCTCATCTTTCTCCCACAGAGCAGATGGTAAATTTGAACTGCTGTCCTTTCAGTTAGCAGCCCAGCTCATAATCCACTACTCTACCAGGGTTCCTACCACAAAAATATTGTGAGATGTAGTACCGGAAGATGAGCCCCTCAGGTTGGAGAGTATTCAAAATAGAACTTGGGAAGAGCTGCCTCTTCAAAGTAGAGTTAACCATGATGACATAAATGGAGTAAATCTTTCGGGACCTTCATTTGCTGATATGGCACAACTCAAAATTAGGAGAAACAGTTGTAAACATCCATTAATTAATAATCAGAACATGGAATATACGAAGCATGAATCCAGGAAAATTGGAAGTTTTCAAAAATGAAATGGAATGCATAAAGATCCATATCTTAAGTATTAGTGAGCTGAAATGGATTGGTGCTGGCCATTTTGAATCTGATAATCATATGGCTTACTATAGCAGGAATGACAACTGATGAATAGTGTCATTCATTTTCAAAAAGAACATTTCAATAGCTGCCTTGAAGTATAATGTTGTCTGTGATAGGATACTATTCATACACCTACAAGGAAGACCATTTTAATACCACTATTATTCAAATTTACTCAGCAACCACTAAAGCCAGTGATGAGCAAATTAAAACAGTTCTACCAACTATTTCAGTCTGAACTTGATCAAACATGCAATCAAGATGTATTGATAATCGACCATCAAGGGAGAAGAGCAGTGTGCAGGACCTATTGATAATCGACCATCAAGGGAGAAGAGCAGTGTGCAAGAGAAGCAGTGACACCAGAGATGGAGGCAGAGATGATGACATGAAGCGATTGAGTGGCTGGAGACCTGGGCTCAGGGAGGGAGAGGGGCTGTGTGCTGATGGCCAGGGGGCAGGCTTGCAGGGTGTGCCCTTCGGTTGTTTAAATGGTTGTATATTCGTGAGTGCTTCAGTATACATCAAAAAAAAAAGGGAATGGAAACAAATGCTGTTAAATAATGGTGCATGGAGGGGATTGTAATCATTGCAATGAAATGAAATACGACAGGATGAATGTAAAGCTGATATTCTCCCGTGTAAAGTATTACCCAATTCACAATAAAAGCATTTTAAACAAAAGAGAGAGAGGCAGTTAGCCTAATGTGATATCAGGAAGTCTTGTGGGTGACATCTCAAAACAGTTTTTTAAAAAGATCAGCAGTCAAAGGTATTATTCTTTCTGATTATTCTTTCTGAGTGAGGGCTAAGGGTTTAGACATAATTGAGTTGTGAATGGAGGGAAGAGCATAAGTAATTGACAACAGAAATGTGTGTAACCAGGGAACTATAACCTGGAATATGAAGTAAGATGTAAAAGTGACTGGAGATGAGGTTAGAAGGAAAAATAGTATATTGTTATTTAATAAGATGTGGCATAGTACAATAATCACTGGAATACGAACCACAAGGTTGGCGGTTCAAACCGACCAGCCACTCCTTGGAAACCCTGTACAGGGTCACTATGAGTTGGAACTAACTTGACAGCACTTATTAACAGCGACAACAACAACCATATAAATAAATAGTTCTATATAGACTGTAAGGACCATTTACCATCACCAATAGCCACTGAGTCCATTGCAATATGTAGTGACTCCATGTTTTAGACTAGGCCTGCATATAAAGATTCTGTGTCTGTGACCTTTCGGAAGTAGATTACCAGGCCTTTCTTCCCAAGCAGTGCTGGGTGAATTTGAACAGCCAACCTTTCCATTAGTAACCAAAGCATAACCATTTGTACTACCTACCCAGCGACTCCATAGGATCCTATGCCCCTTGTTATAGACTAAACTTTCTCCTTTGCAGCTTGCTCACCTTTGCATTTTAGATTGTTAAATCTAGCTGTAGTATGAAAGGTAAATTTAAATGGGATAGTACTGGAAGCAGAGAGATGAGCTAAAAGGTTGATGCAACAAAGCCCTGAGAAGGTTGTGAATTTGATCAATGGCAGTAGGGTAGAAGAGATTCATGATTATATAGGAGGCAAAACATATAGTATTTGAAAAATTATTGGACATATGATTAGGAGTAGAGGAAAAAATTGAGACCGACTCTTACCTTTTTGGCTTGGGTGACTAGAAAGATGTTGGCACCTTGCAGTCAGGAAGTGATGAAATAAATTCCACTTGGCTTCTTAGAATTATATGAGATAAGGTATATGGGATGATGTTCTTCACTGGTTGGAGGCAGCTGGTTAGGAACTATAAAAGCAAAAGCTCAGTGCAGTGGCATGATCAAGGGTTTGATTTGGGGTTTTATCATTTCCTAGTATGGTAAGTTATCTTTGAGGCCATTCCATCTTTTCAAAATTTGCAAAATTAAAATGAAATAATGGCAGCAATTGTATGCATGGCACAGTGTCTGGCACAAATAAAAGATACAGACTAGTGAGTCCTGGTGTGGCACTGTAGGATAAGCACTGGGCTGCTGACAATAAGGTTGGCAGTTCAATCCCACCAGCAGCTCCTCAGAAACACTATATAGGATTGCTGTGAGTCAGAACTGACTCAGTAGCACTCAACAACAACAAACCTAGTGAAGGACCGGGTATAGGATACCTAGTAAAGATAGAATTGAAGGTTTTTTTTTTATATCCCCTTTCTCATGCTTCCAGAAGGTGGTGTAGAAATAAGGCAAACCAAAAGCAATCAGTTTACCTGCATATTCTAGTGGAGAAGCACAATTACTTATATATCCTATACACAAAAATTATTTGCCATTGTGTCAATTCTGACTCATGGGAATCTCAGGTGTAGTCATCCCTTATTTATGAAGATTATCTAAAAAAGGTTATGGATAGAACAGTCATAGAAAAAGAGAACCACTATGTTGCCATTGTTATATCCTGCCTTACTAAGCAGTAATGCTCTGGAATAAAATAAACAAAACAAGTTTTAATTGTCCTAGTTCCCTAAAGGGGCCATGGTGTAGCGCTCTAGGATAAGCACTACTAACAACAAGATGAACAGTTCAAACCCACTAACCACTCCTTAGAGACCCTATATAGAACCGACTTGACAGCACTTAACAGCAACAGCAGCAGTTTTCTTTACAGTACATTTATCATCTCCTCCTTCAAACAACGGATAGATTATTTTTCCTTTTTGAGATGTCACACTCTCTTTCCTGACCACAGCCTGGACCCTAGGCCCTCTCCCCACTGAAAAAGTGAAAGTGTAATATGTAGATTGTATAAAAGAAAAAAAGTGTATTGGTAATTATTGGTGATTGGCATTAAAGAAGAAGGAATCAGTAGTTTAAAAATATGGCCTTGGTGATAGAAATGATGCTAGAGATTGCATGATAGAATTTTGCAAGACCAATGACGTATTCATTGCAGATATCTTTTTAAAACAACATTAAACACAACTATACACATGGATCTCACCACATGGCATACACAGAAATCAAGTTGACTGCATCTGTGAGAAGAGATGGTGGGAAACTCCATTTCATCAGCCAAAACAAGGCCAGTGGTAGACTGTGACACAAACCTTCAATAGCTCATAAGAAAGTTCAGGCTGAAGCTGAAGAAATTAAAACATGAGTTTTAATTTAAGTCCACGAGAAGTAAAATATGACCTTGAACATATCCCACCTGATTTAGACATCATCTCAAGAATGATGCATTAGACACTAATAACCAAAGACCAGAAGAGTTGTAGGATAACATCAAGAACATCATACAGAAAAAAGACCAAAAGTCATTAAGAAGACAAGAAAGAAGGAAAAGACCGAAATAGATGTCAGAAGAGACTGAAATGTGCTTTCTAGCAACAAACTGTAAAAGCACATGAAGCAAATGTGGAAGGAAAAGAGCTGAACAGATCATTTCAAAGGATAGCTCTAGAAGACAAAGGCAAGTATTTTAATGAACTTTGCAAAGACCTGAAGTTAGATAATCAAAAGGGAAGGACACACACAGCATTTCTCAAGCTAAGGGAACTGGAGAAAAAATGCAAGCTTTGACTTGCAATATTGAAGAATTGTATAGGTAAAATATTATTAAATGATGCAGAAAGTATCAACAGAAGATTGAAGAGATACACAGAGTCACTGTACCAAAAAGAAATTGTTGATGTGCAACCATTTCAAGAGGGGGAGCATATGAAATTCCTATGTGTGTTGCTGTACATCAAAAAAAAAAAAAGAATGACATAGAAGCAAATACTGTTGAATGATGATGCGTGGAGGGGATTGTAATCATTGCAGCGAAATGATGTACTGTAGGATGAGTGTAAACTATCCTGTGTAAACTATCACTCAGTTCACAATAAAAACTTATTTTTTAAAAAAAGAGGTAGCATATGGTTAAGAGTAAATAGTATTGAAAGAAGTCCAAGGTGCACTGAAAGCATTGGCAAAGAGCTAGGCTTCAGTAAGTGATGGAATACAAATTAACATCTTTAAACAAACTAATACAGCACTGGAGGCACTAACTCAGCTATGCCAAGAAATTTGGAAGAGTGCTGTCTGACTGATTGGAAGAGATCATATTTATGTCCATTCTAAAGAGAGGTGACTCAACAGAAAGCAAAATTAATATCACATACAAGTAAAATTTTGCTACAGACAGTTAAAAAACAGCTGCAACAGTAATTGACAGGGAACTGCCAGAGATTCAAGCCAGGTTCAGATGAGGACGTGGAACAAGGGATATCACTGCTGACATCAGATTGATCTTGGCTGAAAGCAGAGAATAATGACTATGCAAAGGCTTTCAACCACATGGATCATGACAAGCTATAGACAACTTTGTAGAGAATGGGTATTCTGGAACACTTTATTGTGCTCATGAAGAACCTGTACATAGACCAAGAGGCAGTCAGTAGTTCTAACAAAACAAGGAGACACTGAATGATTTACATTCAGGAAAGGTATGTGCCAGGGCTGCATTCTCTTACCGTACTTAGTCTGTGTGTTGCACAAATAATCCAAAAAGCTGGATTATATGAAGATGAGGGGTGTCAGGATTGGAAAAAGACTTGTTAACAACCTGTGATATGCAGATTATACTTTTCTTGTTGAAAGTCAAGAGGATTTAAAATACTTGCTGATGAAGATCAAAGACCATAGCCTTCATTATAGGTTGCACCTCAATGTAAACAAAACAAACATCCTCACCATTGGATCAATAAATAACATCATGATAAGTGGAGAAACGATTGAATTTGTCAAAGACTTCATTTTGCTTTGATTCATTGTCAACACTCATGGACAGCAGTTAACAATCAAATGACGTATTGCATTAAGCAAATCTGTTGCACAAGAGATCTACAAAGTGTTCAAGAGGAAAGATGTCAGTTTGAGGTCTAAGATATGCCTGACCAAGCCATGGTATTTTAAGTAGTCTCATATGCATGTGAAAGTTGGACAATGAATAAGGAAGGCCTTAGAAGAATTGATGCTTTTGAGTTACGGTATTGGAGGAGAATATTAAAAGTACCATGGACTGCCAGAAGAACGAACAAATCTGTCTTGGAAGAAGTCAGTGAGAATGCTTCTTTCAGAAGTCAGGATGGTGAGACTTGGTCTCTCATGTTTCGGACAGATTATGAGGAGGGAGCAGTTCCGGAGAAGGGCATCATGCTTGGTGAAATGGAGGGTCAACAAAAAAGACGAAGCACCCCCAATGAGATGGATTGATGCAGTGACAGCAGCAAGACCGGGCAGTGTTTCGCTCTGCTGTGCGTAAGGTCACTATGAGCTGGAACTGACTCAGCAGCACCGAATAACAACAATGAATATTTCATGAAGAATGGATTAAGAAATAATTTATTTCTCTAGTCAAATAAAATGAATGAATGCTTTGGGATTTCTTCTTTTAGCTCTCACCTTTATTATTTAAATCCTTAACCAAGTATCTTTGTTGTGACAGATGGATTAATTTTAAATTTAATTCCTTTTTTTCCCTCAGGGAATCTAGCTTACAAAACTTTCCTCATATTGAGGTGGTTCGGAAGAAACAAGAGAGAAAAAGACTGCTTGGACATACATGTAAGGAATGTGAAAATGTAAGTACTAATGTAAATACCTTCCAGTTGTTTTTTTAAATTATGACTTTATAGATCATAAATGAATGGTATTATAGCACATAGATGCAAACTTTATTTGTATCTAGTAACCGGACTTGAGCCAGGAATAATAGAATGATTAATAGGAGGAATAATATACAGTATGTAGACTGTCAAATCTGTTCATCAGATGATCTCTAAATTCAGGTGAAATATATTCAAGGTCATTATTTTGGCTCTCATGGACTTGTTTTCATTTTCTTCCGCTTCAGTTTGAATTTGCATATGAGCAACTGATTGTTCCAGTCTGCCCCTGCCTTGTTTTGACTGGTGATAAGGAGCTTTTCCATCGTCTCTTTCCACAGATGTAGTCAATTTGATTCTGTGTCCATGTGTATAGTTGTCTCTTATGCTGTCTAAAGAAGGTATTTGAAATGAACAAATCATTGATTTTACACAATTCTATCATGAGATCTCCAGCATCATTTCTGTCACCAAGGCCATATTTTCCAGCTACTGATTCTTCCACTTTGCTCCCAACCTTTGCATTCCAATCACCAATAATGATCAATACATCTTGATTGCATATTTGATCAATTTCAGATTGAAAAAGCTGGTAGAATTCTATTTCATCCTCACTGGGTTTAGTTGTTGGTGTGTTGGTATTAACTGGTCTTCCCAGTAGATGCATGGATATCATTATCCTATCACAGCATTGTACCTCATGACTGATCTGGATATGTTCTTTTTGACAATGAATGCAACACCAATCCTCTACAATTTGACATTCCAGGCATGGTAAACCATGTTGTTGTCAGATTCAAAATGGCCAATACCAGTCCATTTCAGTTCACTAATTCTTAAGATATCGATGTTTACACAAAGGTTTTCGATTGTGTAGATCATGACAAGCTATGGACAACATTGTGAAGTATGAGTATTCCGGAACATTTAATTGTGCTCATGAGGAATCTGTACATGGACCAAGAAGCAGTTGTTCTAACAGAACATGAGAACACTGAATGGTTTAAAATTAAGAAAGGTGTGTGACAGGGTTGTATTCTTTCACCATACTTATTCAACCTGTATGCTGAGCAAATAATACGAGAAGCTGGGTTATATGAAGAAAAGTGTAGCATCAGGATTGGAGGAAGACTCATTAACAACCTGTGATATGCAGATGATACAACTTTGCTTGCAAATATTTACTGATGAAGATCAAAGAGCACAGCTTTCGGTATGGATTGCATCTTAATGTAAAGAAAACAAAAATCCTCACTACTGGACCAATAAACAACATTCTTATCAACGGAGGAAAGATTGAAGTTGTCGAGGACTCCATTCTTCTTGTGTCAACTATCAACACTCAGGGAGGCAGCAGTCAAGAAATCAAATGACGTATAGCATTCGGCAAATCTGCACAAGACCTTTTTAAAGTGTTGAAGAGAAAAGACATCAGCTTGAGGACTAAGGTGCACCTGACCCAAGCCATGGTATTTTCAATAACGTTATATGCATGTGAAAGCTGGACAGTGAGTAAGGAAGACCATAGAAGAATTGATATGCTTTTGAGTTTTGGTATTAGAGGAGAATATTGTAAGTGCCAAAATATTGTAAGAATATTGTAAGCTGCCAAAAGAACCAACAGATCTGTGTTGGAAGAAGTGCAGCCAGAGTGTTTCTTGGAGGCCAGGATGGCCAAACTTTGTCTGTCATACTTCGGACATATTGTCAGGAGGGACCAGTTGGTGGAGAAGGATATCATGTTTGGTAAGGTAGAGGGTCAGAGAAGGAGAGGAAGACCTCCAGCGAGATGGATTGGCATAGTGGAAGCATCAATGGGCTCATGAGTGGCTACAATTGTGAGGTTGGCCCAGGATGGGGCAGTGTTTCATTCTGTTGTGTATAAGATGCTGTTAGTTGGTGCTGACCCGATGGCACCTAACAACAATATGCAGACTGTGACCTGGGAGATACAAGTAGATGACAATGAAAGTTCTCTTAAATTTTCATTAAGTGTATCTGTAACTAAGTGTAACTAGTCTAAGGTCTAGTTCTTCTTATTACCAGAGTCAGTCATTTATGCCACCTTTTTTATATA
>NW_006408621.1:11679099-11684343 GCF_000296735.1 Chrysochloris asiatica
TTTTTATTATGAATTAAGTGACAGTTTATAGAGCAGATCATCAGTTTTACATTCAGCAAATCATACACTTGGATTATACACATGGTTTCATTTCATTGATTACAGTCCCTTCCATGTACTATCAGTTAAGCTATTTACCTGTATTCCCTTTAACTCTTGCACTCCTCCCTGTATCTACCCTACCTTCATCTTTCTTCTGCCAACCTCCCTCTTACATTTTGCCTCCCCCATCACACACATTAACATGTGTCTACTGGCCATTGAATACTTTTCCCTTCCTTCCTACCCCTGATAACCAACATAGAATGTTTTGTTTTAACAGGAAAACCTTTTCTTGAGTTTTTGCCATCACTGTGTCATACAATAGTTGCCCTTTTGTGATTGACTAATTTCACTCATCATAATGTCCATCAGGGTTCATCCATGTTATGAAATATTTCACAGATTCTTTATTTTTCAGCATTGCATAGTATTCTGTGTGTGTACCAAAGTTTATTTAACCATTCTTCTGTTGATGGGCATTTAGACTGTCTTTGTCTTTTTGCTATTATAAATAGTGCCTCATTGAACATGGTTGTGCATATTTTATTCTTTTGGTGACAGGAATATATATATATAGTCACAGCTCTTATTTCTTGAGGATACATACCAAGTAGAGGGATTACTGGATCATATGGCATTTCTAGTTCCAACTTTTTGAGAAAGCACCATACCATTTTCCACCTGTGGTTGTACCATTTTACAGTCCCACCAGCAGTGTAGGAGGGTCCCAGTCTCTCCACGTCCTTGCCAGTATTTGTTGTTTTGTTTTGTTTTTTGACTTTGTTGTTAATCCTGGAGTGAGATGATACTTCATTGCATTTTGATTTGCATTTCTCTAATGACAAATTATCACGAGCATGTCTTCGTATGTTTCTTGGCCACCAAATGTCCTCTTTGGTGGAGTAGCTCATGTCCTCTGCCCATTTTTAAATTGGATTGTCTGCTTGCTGAGGTGGTGACATGTGTTGCATAAATTTTAGAGAGTAATCTCTTGTCTGAAATGTCATTGCCAAAATACCTTTCCTATTTTTTGGGTTCTCATTTTATTCTATTGGTGAAATCTTTTGGTGTGCATAAGTGCCTAATTTTCAGAGGGTTGCAATTGTCTATTTTGTCTTCTGCTGTTTGTGTGTTTTCATTTACATTTGATAGTGTATTTACGCTGTGTATCACAGTCCTTAAGTTTGTCTGTATTTTCATTGATGATCTTTATACTTCTGTGTTTTACATTTATGTCTTTAATCCACATTGAGTTTGGTTTTTGTATATGGTGTGAGATGTAGGTCTTGTTTCATTCTTCTGCAACTGGATTTCCAGTTTCTCTAGCACCATTTGTTGAAGAGACTATCTCTTCCCCATTTAATGTGTTTTGGTCTTGTCAAAAATCATTTGAACATAGGTGGGTGGATTTACTTCTGGGGTCTCAGTTCTGTTGCACTGACCTACGTGTCTTTCGCTGTACCATGTACCAGTACTGCACTGTTTTGATTACTGTGACTGTGTAGTAGGTTTTGAGATCGTGAAGTGAGAATCCTACGTTTTTGTTCTTTTTTAATAATGCTTTGCTTATCAAGAATGATGTTGGAATCTGGATTGGGGTTCCATTGTATCTATAGATTGCGTTGGGTAGTGTTGACATTTTCACCATGTTAAAGTCTTCCTATCCATAATATATTCTTCCATTTTTGTCGGTCTCTTTTGGTTTCTTGTAGTAATGATTTGTACTTACTTTTGTACAGCTTACAGGTCTTTTGTTTCTTTGGTTAGATTTCTTTGTAAGTGTTGCATCTTTTGGGGTAGCTATTATAAACAGTATTGTTTTCTTGATTTCTTTTTCAGAGTTCTCTTTATTTAGTGAAGGAGTCGAACTGATTTTTTATGTTGATCTTCGACCCTGGTCACTTTATTGAATTTTTCAGTGAGTTCTAATAATTTTCTTGCCATCTTTTGGGATTTTCTCAGTATAGGATCATATCATCTTTAGATAGTTTTACTTCTTCTTTGCCAATTTGGATGCCTTTAATTTTTCCTTTCTTGCCTTAGAGCTCTGGCGAGACTTCCAGTACAATAGGAGTAGTGATAAAGGGCATCCCTGTCTAGTTCCTGTTCACTTTCTCTCTGTTAAAAGTGATGTTGGTTGTTGGTTTTGTATATATGCCCTTAATTGTGTTGAAGAATTTCCCTTCTATTCATATTTTGTTGAGTGTTTTTATTAGGAATGTATGTCAGGTTTTGTCAAATGTCTTTTATGTATCAATCGATATGATCATATGGTTCTTTTCATTTGTTTTATTTTTGTGGTGGATTACATTGATTGTAACCATTCTAGTGTTAAACGATCCTTGTTTACCTGGTATGAATCCCACTTGTATACTCATGATGTCTGAGTGTGCTTCAAGAAATGAAGCATACTCCGAATTGTTTGGTTTGTTTGTTTTCTAAATAACTGGCACCACCACAAGCTCTGGGTTTTTTCCATTTTTCTTCCTAAGCAAAATGTAATGATTAGGCTCTTGTTCAACCATAGATTAGGATTTATAACATTTTGTGGGGAGGACCCAATTCAGTCCACACTGTATCCATTATGTTGTTGTTGTTGTTAGGTGCCATAGAGTCGGAACCGACTCATAGCAACACCATGCACAGCGGAACGAAACAATGTCCGATCCTGGGCCAACCTCACTACCGCTGCCACACTTGAGTCCATCAATGATGCCACCTAGCCGATCCATCTCGTTGAGGGTCTTCCTCTTTTTCTCCGACCCTCCATCGTACCAAGCATGATATCCTTCTCCAGCGACTGTTCCCTCCTGACAATATGTCCAAAGTATGAGAGACGAAGTTTAGCCATCTTGGCCTCTAAGGAGAACTCTGGCTGTACTTCTTCCAAAACAGATCTGTTGGTTCTTTTGGCAGCCCATTGCACTTTCAATATTCTCCTCCAACACCGTAACTCAAAAGCATCAATTCTTCTACTGTCTTCCTTATTCACTGTCCAGCTTTCACATCCATATGGGGTTATTGAAAATACCATGGCTTGGGTCAGGCGCACTTTAGTCTTCAAGCTGACATCTTTGCTCTTCAACACTTTAAAAAGTTTCCTCTGAAGCAGATTTGCCTAATGCAATACGTCGTCTGATCTCTTGACTGCTGCTTCCGTGAATGTTGACAGTTGATCCAAGAATAATGAAATCCTTGACAACTTCAATCTTCTCTCTGTTGATAAGAAAGTTGTTTATTGGTCCAGTGGTAAGGATTTTTGTTTTCTTGACACTGAGGTGTAATCCATACTGAAGGCTGTGCTCTTTGATCTTCATCAGTAAATGTTTCAAGTCCTCGTCACTTTCAACAAGCAAGGTTGTATTATCTGCATATTTCAGGTTGTTTAATGAGTCTTCCTCCAATCCTGATGCCATGTTTTTCTTCATAGAACCCAGCTTCTCATATTATTTGCTCAGCATACAGGTTGAATAAGTATGGGGAAAGAAAACAACCTTGTAGCACACCTTTCCCAATTTTAAAACATTCAATGTTCCCATGCTCTGTTCGAACATATGCTTCTTGGTCCAGGTAAAGATTCCTCAGAAGTACAATTAAGTGTTCTGGAATACTCATACTTTGCAATGCTGTCCATAGCTTCTCATGATCCACACAATCGAAACCTTTGCGTAGTCAATAAAGCATAGGTAAACATCTTTCTGATAGTCTCTGCTTTCAGCCAAGATCCATTGGACATCAGCAATGATATCTCTCTTTCCACAGCCTCTTCGGAATCCAACTTGAACCTCTGGAAGTTCTCTGTCAATGTATGATTGTAGCCGTTTCTGTATTACCTTTAGCAAAACTTTACTCCCTTGGGATATCAAAGAGATTGTCCGATGATTTCCGCATTCCGTTGGGTCACCTCTCTTTGGAATGGGCACAAATATGGATCTCTTCCAATCAGTCTGCCAGATAGTTGTCTTCCAGATTTCTTGGCAGAGATGAGTGAGTGCCTCTTGTGCCACTTCGCTTTCTTGAAAGATTTCAGTTTTTATTCCATCAATTCCTGGTGCCTTGTTCTTTGCCAATTCTTTCAGTGCACTTTGGACTTCCTCCCTGAGTATCATTGGCTCTTGATCATATGGTATCTCTTGAAATGGTTGAACATTAACCATTTCCTTTTTGTACAAAAGCTGTGTATTCCTTCCATCTTTTCTTGATGCATTCTGCATCATTCAATAATTTGCCCAGAGAATCTTTCAATAACGAAAGTCGAGGCTTGAAAGTTTTCTTTTTCCCCCAGCTTGAGAAATGCTGGCCGTGTTCTTCCTTTTTGGTTTTCTAATTCCTAATCTTTGCATATTTTATTATAGTATTTGGCTTTATCTTCCCTTGCTGATCTTTGAAATTTTCTGTTCAGATCTGGGACCTCCTCAGTTCTTCCATTTGCTTTAGCTTCTCTACGCTGGAGAGCAATTTTCAGAGTCTCCTCCGACATCCATTTTGACCTTTTCCTTCTTTCTTGTCTTCTTAATGACTTTTTGCTCTCTTCACGTCTGATGTTCTTGATGTCATCCCACAACTCTTCTGGTCTTCGGTCTTTAGTGTTTAATATATCAAATATGTTCTTCAGATGATTTCTAAATTCAGGTGGGATAAATTCAAGGTCATATTTTGGCTCTCGTCAACTTGTTTTCATTTTCTTCAGCTTCAGTTTGGATTTGCGTATCAGTAATTGATGGTCTGTTCCACAGTCTGCCCCTGGCCTTGTTTTCACTGATGATATGGAGCTTTTCCATCGTCTCTTTCCACAGATGTAGTCAATTTGATTTCTATGCGTTCCATCTGGTGAGGTCCATGTGTATAGTCGTCTGTTATGCTGTCTAAAGAAGGTATTCGAAATAAGCAAATCATTCGTTTTGCAGAAATCTATCATTGGTTCCCCATTTCTATCACCAAGGCCAAATTTTCCAACTACTGGTCCTTCCTCTTTGCTCTCTACTTTTGCATTCCAATCACCAGTAATGAGCAATACATCTTGATTGCATGTTTGATTGATTTCACACTGAAGAAGTTGATAGAATTCTTCTACTTCATCCTCACTGGCTTTAGTGGTTGGTGCGTAAATTTGAATAATAGTGGTATTAACTGGGCTTCCCTGTAGGCGCATGGATATTATCCTATCACTTACAACATTGTACCTCATGACTGATCTGGATA
>NW_006408621.1:11685408-11701166 GCF_000296735.1 Chrysochloris asiatica
GCAAGTTGTAGAACCCCTTTTAGGTATTCTGTGTTGTTGGCGGAGCTTTCTGCTATACGTCCATTCGATCCGCCATCTTGTTTGTTCTCCGGATATGTTCTTTTTGACGATGAATGCAACACCATTCCGTTTCAATTTGTCATTCCCTGCATAGTAAACCATGTGGTTGTCAGATTCAGAATATCCAATACCAGTCCATTTCAGCTCACTAATGTCTAAGATATCGATGTTGATGCGTTCCATTTAATTTTTGACAACTTCCAATTTTCCCAGATTTATACTTCGTACATTTCATGTTCCGATTTTCAGTGGATGTTTATAGCTGTTTGTCTTCATTTTGAGTTGTAGCCCATCAGCAAATGAAGGTTCTGTGGGCGTTTCTCCCACGAGCTTAACTCTATTCACTTCATCATGGTCAACTCTACTTTGAGGAGGCATTTATTTCCCAGTTGCATTCTGAGTGCCTTCCAACCTGAGGGGCTCATTTTCTGGTCCTGTATTTGACAGTGTTTCTCTGCTAATCATAGAGTTTTCAGTGACTAGCGATTTGGAAGTAGTTCGTCACCCTTTATTCCTAGTCTGTCTTTGTCTGGAAGCTCATCTGAAACCCGTCCACCATGGGTGACCCTGCTGGTTATTTAAAATACCAGTGGCATAGCCCTCAGAATCACAGCAACTCAAGCCACCACAGCATGACAGACAGACGAGTGGTGGCCGTTTGGTTTCATGTCGAAACTGTCACTTTAAATTTCGATATCAATCCTGATACAATCAAGATGGTCTCTCCCAAGATGGCGGCTCTGGGAACAGCTGAGTGTTTTAAACCAGAAATCAATGGATTTCTGGGTTCTCCTGCAAATTCCCCAGCTGTAAACCCTCTGATCCTCCAAACATACCTTATATTTGTTTCAGAGTTCCAACACCATCCCCTGAGCCCTCTTGGCCTGGTATTCCGTGTTGTTGTTGACGGAGCTCCTTACTGCATGTCTACCCGATCCGCCATCTTGATTGGTCATCCATTATAGCTATCAGATGAATGCCTTCAGCAGTTTCTTTCCCCTTTTAAAAGTATGGACTGGAAAATTTGATAACCAAGCACAATAATATATGAAAATATGAGGGGGCTTCATAAAGTTCATGGAAATATTCTTTTCATTCCATTTTTCCATAAAAGTTTTGAAGCCCCCTTCTGTGATTATATTTCATCGCAGATTAACATTTAGTAAGAAATAATGGTTTAACAATGGCATAACTGTTGTGAAAATAGTTTAGCAAACAAGTGAAACCTCCAAATCATGAGTTTTCCTAACACAAATCAAATTTATCATGCGCTTTCAAGTAAGGAATATGGAATAAACCTGCAGTTTTTAGTTGTAACCATCACTCTGCAATCTGGAACTCAACTACTATTTGGGAAAAAGCGTTTGTGCTAGAAACACTGCTGTTTTTCTCTTTCTCTCAGCAATCTTTTCATACATGTACTGTCTGTTAGTCTCTGAATACTCTTGTTTCATACACGTTTTTCTATTTTTTCTTTTGTTTAAGTAAGAGAAGTAAATCTAGCCCCTGCTACTCCATCATAACGAGAAATGAATGTGTCTGCCCCATACATTTATATACCATTCATATACCTACAGTTTCTGAAGGATCAGTTTCTGAAGGTATCTTACTATCCTCTTGATATGTAATCATCATCTCAAATTGCACCTGTTAAAAAGCAAACATTTCTGTCTGCAATTTCCAAACTTCACTTCTGGAGTCTTCTATATGTCACTAATAGCAGATCCATTCTTTAGTTGTTTAAACCAGCAAAGATTTTATAGTTGTTCCCTGTTGTTCTTTTTTATAGCCCATAATCATTCGATCTTCAAATTCCATTGATTGGACTTTCAAAATCTATCCCATGTCCAACCACTTGTTATTATTTCACTAACCTCCTAGACCAAGTCACCATTTTATCTTGCCTGGGTTCTTGAAAGAGCTTTTAACTGATCTCCTTGTCTTTTCACTATTGTCTGTTTATAGTGTACTCAACACAGCAATAAATGATCTTTTTAAAATTATCTTTTTCAAGTGCAAGTTAAATCATGCTATTCATTCCCTCACCCAAATGTCTTTCCGTCCAAAGACGTTATCATAGACAACAAAGCTTGGCACTGTGCTTTCCGTGTTCCCACTTACTGGCTCTGTGTTACAGCTACAGTAACCTACTGTTGTCTTTTGAATTTCATGTTTTAGTTTCATAACAGTGTTTTCTCCAGTAAATCATGGTTCTCTAAGATCCTATCCCAAAACCTAGCCTAAAGTAACAAAGACCTTATATGCATGGAAGTAATGGTGAAAAAGATACCTCCCAAAAAGAGTTATTCAGAGATACTTTAAAACCTTTTATTAAACTATATAAAAGAATAATATATGCAAAATCTTGGCTTTAAACTTCAGTTCTAGTCTAATATCTGATACCTGCCATTTTCAATCTGTTCTATGCTGCACAAATTATCATTTCTTTGATTTACAGTTTCTCGCTGGTAACATACTGGTTACGAATTGGGCTGCGAACCACAAGGTCAGCAGTTCAAAACTACCAGCTGTTCCACAGGAGAAAGATGAGGCTTTCTGCTCCCATAAAGATTTATAGCCTTGGAAACCCTGTACAGGGTCGCTATGAGTCGGAACCGACTCCATGGCACAATGTAAAATAAAGGAATTTATTGGGCTGTATAATCCTAACATTCATGTTCTGTTAAACTTTGAACTACTTTTTTTTCTCTAGATCTAGAGCTTGAAAATCTGTCCAGTTTTTACATATAAAATAAGTTCTATCTTTGTTTGCATGAGATTTAAGTTCTTTATGATCCTAGTTTGCAAAAAATAATAGCATTTGCTCCTAATTGGAAAATACAGTTTAAAGTGGAAGTCATAAAGCTTGTAACATTCAAATCTAAAATTTGTTTTTTTAATCTATAGAGATATGAAAACCTCTTTGAAATAGATGTCTATCCAAATAACAGTTCAGAGCAGTGCTACTGCACAGTTCAGGTCTTTGAATTTTTGTTTTGGTTGTCACTGAAACATAAGGAGTTTGCACTAATGAGGGGTTAGGGAGCTTTAGAAAGTTCATGCAAAAATTCCATGGTCTTTTCATCACCATTTTTGCATGACCTTTTTGAAGCCCCCTCATTTAAGTCAGCTACAGTTGTATCAATAAATCACACTTGTAAAGCTCAGTTGGCTTCTTTTTTCCATTGCTGCAAGACTTGTATTGAAGGAAGCAGTATGTTGATTTACATTGTGATATAAGCTCCTTTGTATGTCTGTGACACAAACATTTACACAGACTAGCACCAGCACTGGTTACTCAGGAAGTAATGATTACTGGTGCGGCATTGTAGTAAGATAAGGCACTTTGACCGCAAGGTTGATTTGAACTGCAATGTCAGGAGTTCAAACTCACCAGTTACTCCTCGGAAACCCCATACAGGGTCGCTATGAATAAGAACTGACTTGAAGGCACTTAAAACAAAATGTTTAATTACTGTTATAAATGAGTGTTAAGTTTCGTTAGAATGCTGAACACTCTATAAATATCTTTGTTAGCTTCTAGTTAATAATCAATAATTCCATTTGTTTTGCCTAAGTGGGAAAAAAAAAACTTACTTGTTTTTATTGTTAGTACTATGCAGATGTTCCAGCAGAAGAAAGAGAAAAGAAGTTGACTTCCTGCTCAAGACACAGATTCCGCTACATTCCACCCAACACACCAGAGAATTTCTGGGAAGTTGGTTTTCCTTCTACTCAAACTTGTGTGGAAAGAGGTGAGAACTTGTATGGAGATTATTAAGTGCTCTCAAGTAAATTCGACTCAAAGCAACCCTGGATAGGGTTTTTGAGGAGCAACTGGTGGTTTTGAACCACTGATCTTGCTTATCCTACACAATGCCACACCAGAAATCTGAGGTGGGCATTGATAAATACTTTTAAATACCATGGTGGTGTGATGGTGGTTACGTACAGTGGAGTCAGTTCCAAAGCATAAGATTTCCCAGGCTGTAAATCTTTATGGGAGCAGAAAACCGCATCTTTCTCCCATTGAGTGGCTGGTAGATTTGAACGGTTAGTTAAAAAAAAAAAAACCTCACTGTGCTGCAAGTGCTCCTTAAATGCCATATACAAGAGTAAGTAAAAATGTATTGCTACTAGGGTTCTACTTCATAGGAAGCTAAATTCAAAAGTAATATGCTGCAAAATCTTAGAAACAAAAGTATCAAAATATGAAGCCATTGTTTCTCAACATATTCTCCATCTAGGTCTGTGCACTTCTGAAGGCAGTTTTCTAACTCACTAACCCTTCCCCAAAGAATTCTGTGCTCTTAGATTTATACCACTTCAAAAATGACAACTTTGGCATTGTTCCTTAAATGTTCTTTGAATTTGGGGAACAAAAAAATCTAAACTGGCAAGCAAGATCAGGCTATAGAGTAGATGGGGTTAAGGTTTTCTAATGAAATTTTCATAGGACAGATTTAATACCATTGACAAATGAGCAGGTGCATTGGCATGATAGAAAATATTTCTTTGGCACAAGTTTCCTGGCCTTTGAAACACCGGTGCTGTTTTCAATTTTCTTCAGCTTGTTTCTCATCAGCCCTCATGATCCCATAGTAGCAATACGCCTTTCTTACCCTCGTATATGAACAAATCTATTTCAAATAAAACATGTGTCTCTGATCAGTAGATGAGACAGACAAGTTTTCTCAGCAGTAGTCTTAGTCTTATTAGGATATCTTCAAATAAAAGGTTATCTTTTTTTTGAAAAAAAAATTGAGACTAGAGCTAATAACACATTTAAAAGAGCTCTTCCCAAATCACTGAAGCTTTACAACAAGTAAACAACAGTTTTCAAATGGAGCAAGTGTTTTAAGGAAGGTCAGGTAGACCTCAAAATTGAGCCATTTGTCAACCTCATCAAATCCAGAAACTGATACAAAAGATTATAGAATTACCATTGGTGAAATAACTACTGAAGTTGGTATCTCACATGATTTGGCATTCTTAATTTTTAGTGAACATCTTGACCTCAAAAAACTTGCAGCTTGATAGATGGAAAAAGTGTTGTGCCAAGTATAAGCTAGCTTGAAGAACTGATGATCATTTTATAGAACAAAGCATAACCAGGGACAAGTCTGGGATTTACCAATATGATCCAGAAAACAAGATGCAATCAAAACAGTGACTTCTGAGGTAACCTGCAGGACTAGTTTTCTTAAAGGCAGAGAGGTTGACTCAAAAGGTGATGGCACCTACTTTTTGGGAGCCCAAAGAGGGTAATCTTGATAGATTCTATCAAAGGACACAGGTCAAACATGGGAGCTTATTGTGAAGAAATTGTGAGAAAATTGCATTGATGAGCAAATAGGGCTAGAAAGGGTGTGCTGAGGAATATTTTTTTCCACATGACATTGCAACTGCTCATTCTTAGAAGGTTGCAAGAGCTGTCCAATGAGAAATGAGAATTTTGTTGGAAAACCTTACTCCATCCACCCTACAGCCTTGATCTTGCCTCTTCAGACTTCTTTTTGTTTTCCAAACTCAAAAACCATTTTAAAGGAACACACTTTGAGTCCCTCAAGGACGCCAAAAACTTCCATTTTGACAAGATGTAAACTGAAGAGCACAGAATTCTTTGGGGAAGAGTTAGCGTTTGAAACACCACCTTCAAAAGTGTATAGACCTAGATGAAGGATATGTTGAGAAACAATAGCTTCACATTTTGAGTTTGTTTTTTTTTAAATAAGGGTTTCTATGATTTTATCACAATACTCTGATTTATCCTTGAATACCCAAATCTGAACATTAGACTGTTTCTCCTTGGTTTTCTTTACCTTCTGTTGCAAATTGGATATTAGTTTTGTAACACACAAATTCCTAGAGATAATGGCTTCCTTTCACCTCTTAAAGTAGTTTAATTGAGATCGGAGAGTGTTAATAATCACTTTAATGTCATTATACATATTTTATTCTAGTTTATTATTCAATTTCCTTTTTATTTTATTAATGACAGAAGTTGCCAGTAGAGTTGTATTACTTTAAAAAAGAACATCTTTTGAAATTTACTACCCTGAATTTGGGATTTTAAAACATGTGTCAAGAATGCTAGATGTTTATAAACCACATTTGGGTAAAAAGGACTTGTTTATTTGCTTAGGAATATTGTTGCACAGTTGTTGTTAGGTGCCAGCGAGTCAGTTCCTACCTATACGGCCCTTGTTCAGGGTTTCTGAGGGCTAGCTCCTTCAACTATGGCGCTTTTTTAATATATAAATGCATGGCACTTTAAGCTTTCTAAAAGAATGTCCAAGTTGTGATTTTTGGTCTTTTCATCTTATAAGTGTTACAGTTCACCAGTGGCATATTGCTAAAACATGTGTATGTATGTATACAAGCTTTCTTGGTTTTATGTTAATTTTCTCCTACATTTAATGGATAGTATTCCGAAGTCTTCCTGTGACAGCAAACTCTCCTTCCGTGCTCACTAACCTTCCTGCTCAGCTGACACTTCTAATCTGAATCTTCCCAGCATTTCGGCATATAATGTCTTAGCCATTAGTTCTGAATTTTATTGCAATCATTGGTTTAAATGAAATGTTCTAGACACCTGACCCTTAAGAGATACTCAGTTATCCATCTCACAAACCATTCATTATGAAAATACATTCAAAGGGATTATATAGAAGCATCTAGTAGTCTTTAGTTCATGATTGTATTCTCTACATTACTGTATTCATACATTTTTTGCATATTTAGTTTAAAATTTATTTGTTACTAGAAAAATGTTGCCACCAATTATTCTTAATAAATAAAGAATATATGAAGAACTTTAGTTCATAATCAACCTAAAACATGAGGAATAAATATTCAAATAAAATGCATACAATTTATAGAATGCCTTCTATGAAGTTAGAAGCTCTGTGATTTGGATGTTGTGAAAACACCATATTAAAACCTATAGGAGCACACTTGGTTGTCCTGGGCATTGCTGCTGGAGCTGCTGGCAGAGGCTGAAGGAACATGGGCTTGGCAGCAGCTTAGGCTCAGGGGAAGGGAGGCAGAGAAGAGGAAGGGAGTGGAGATGGAGTAGAACACACCCAGCCTTGCCCGTTTTTCTGTCACCTGAGCCGGAGCAGCCCCACCGCTGTCCCTGCCTGACCACCAGACAAAGCCCAGTGTCTCACCTGACTGTATACCAACCATGGTCCAGTGCTGCAGAAGGGTCTTTAAAACCATTAGGGGAAAATGATAAACAAAAGGAGACCTGCTTTCCTTTTAGACGACAACCAAAAACCCATGGGACCACAGACATATATGCAAATCAGGCTTAGAGCAAACAGGTTAAACTAAGCAGTACAGACCTGCACTTCAGTTATAGCTGTTGGAAGAGGGCACAAAAACCATGAGAGAGTGTATTAGCTAAGCACAAGTTTAACTTTTTAGTATTTTTTGCTATTCTCCTTGATGTAGATAGCACTTGATTATAGGTTATGTCTTATCTTGTGATTTAAAATACTGAGTTTTATGAAAATATGATAATGTGATATCTTCTGAGGTGTGACTAGAAAATACAGAATGTTCAGAATATTTTTAATTTGAGGTTTATGACAGGTTTAATTAGTTTCTAGTATATTTGTAAGTTACAGATAAACATAACATTTAAACTCACAAGAAGATATATGTCATTGTTAATTGCCATGGAGTGGATTCTAACTCACTGGCGACCCCAGCTGTGCAGAATAGAACCGTTCTGTTAGGACTTTTGAAGCTGTGGCCTTTTGGGAAATCACCAGATCTGCCTGTCCTTTGAAGCATCTCTGGGTGGGACCAAATCTTCAACCTTAGGGCTAGTTGTAAGTAGTTGGGTGCTACCGGGGACTCCATGCAAGACAATGTAGTTGTTAAGTTCTTTTGAGTTGGTTCTGACTCACAGTGACCCTGTGTAGGGTTTCCAAGGAGCAGCTGGTGGGTTTGAACCACCAACTTCATAGCTAGCAGTCAAGTGCTTATTCTACAGCACCACAGTATAGTAGAATTGAATAAATATCAAATGATTACTATCTAGAATTTCAGTTCAGCCTTTCCATGGTATAGAGACTGTCCTCAAGTAAGAGTCCTGATGATTCAGTTATATGACTAACAATAGGGGAGAAGTTTCCTCCTTTTTAGAGAAATTCTAGATATTTCATTATAAGATATTGTTATTAAGTGCTGTTGAGTCGTTCTGACTCATAACAACCCTTTTAGGGTTTCCAGTGCTTTGAATCTTTGTGGGAGCTGAAAGCCTCATCTTTCTCCCTCCAGAGTAACTGACTGGTGGGCTTGAGCCACAGACCCATGCTTCATAGTCCAGTGCTTATCCTACAATGTATGCAAAAAATATAGTCTCTAACAGCTATTGCTAGATTTCTACTTTCCCCACTATAAAAAGCTAGATTAACTCTTGACCTGATGTTTCTCTGCCTAGTAACCACATAGAATCAGCCAATCTGGAGAGAGACTGTTGTTAGCTGTGGCTTAAGGGTATAGCAGAGGATAGTTCTCCCTGCAAATTACAGAATTGAAGACACACTGGGAGAATCTAGCAGTCATCTAATGAAGTAGCTATTGTGAAAAGTCTTTGTAAGCACCTGGAATTAGTCATAAAGTTAGAGTCCCTGGTTAACAGTTTGCCCCCATGTGCATACTATGGAAAGCAGAATAGGAAAGTGCTTAAGACCTCTGTTTCTGGTATTAGATCTTGGACAAACTCCCAGCTCATCCACTTCTTAGACTTATTACATTGAGCAAATAATTTAACTTTCCTGGGCATAGCTGAAGTTACTTCAAAGCAATTTTAGAGTTATGTGAGATAATGTATTAAAAGGATTTGACAGATGTGCATGGTTGATCTTGTTATAATTAAGAAACTGTGTGAAGTCAGCATCAAACAATAGTAACAGAAAAATCATGTAAAATCTTTGCTATATACATACTGACGGAAATGTATGTTGCAAGTAGTGTTCAAAATTTGTGATTTTTTTTCTTTCGAGGTTACATCAAGGAAGATCTTGATCCCTGTCCACGTCCAAAAAGACGGCAGCCTTACAACGCAATGTTTTCTCCAAAATGCAAGGAGCAGAAGACATAGACATTGAAGCAAACAGGATAGAGGACGATTGTTTTCCTTTTTAGTTATTTATAGTTAAAGTTAGTATTTCAACACTGATTTTTTTTTATCTTCTGTAAACTGATTTATAAATCAAGTTTCTATTAAAAATGTTTTTAAATAGCATTTGCTCACCACACAAACAATTATTTAAAATGTGGATAAGTTTATGCTGTATTTTCTTGCTTTTGCACCTGTGAAACAATAAGGTGCTTTCATTTTGCACTCTAACTTAAGAGGTGTTTATTTACTTTATTTGGTAAGCCCCAATTACACTTTTGAAAATATGATCACTTTTGTCTGTGATTTGTTGCCTTCAAGTCTGTTCTTTTCATCTTCCCTGGGTATTTACATTTAGTAATGACTTTGTATTAATCATTAAAACTCTTCATTCTCTTCATCAGTTATTCTTCTGTGGGCCATACCATGCCATTTAGAGCTTAAAAAGGCTAAATTTTAACTTTCCAGCCACTTTGTTGTGTGGAATTGAAATGAGCTCTGGTAGCGTAGCGGTTACGAATTGGGCTGTGAACCGCAAGGTCAGCAGTTCGAAACTACCAGCTGTTTCACGGGAGAAAGATGAGGCTTTCTGCTCCTGTAAAGATTTACAGCCTCGGAAACCCTGTACAGGGTCGCTTTGAGTCAGAACCGACTCCACGGCACACAACAACAACAACAGCTGTGTGGTAGAGCCTTGGTGGAGCACTTTGGGTTAATGCACTGGACTGCAAAGTTGGTTTGAACCACAAAGCCAGTGGTTCAAGCTCACTAGCTGCTCCTAGGAAACCCTAAACAGTGTCGCTATGGGTCAGAACTGACTCAATGGCACTTAACAACAACAATAACTCTGTAGTTGGAGTTCTGGTGTGGTGCTATAAATAAAAACACTGGACTATGACCCACCAGCTGCTCGTTAGAAACCCTATACAAGGTTGCTATGATTCAGAACTGATTCAACAGCACTTAATGTACTATAACTAAATATCTAGAATTTCTCCAAAAGTAAGGAAGCTTCTCCTCCATTGTTAAGTCATTCAGCTGAGCCATCACTCCCCCTTGAGAACAGCACTGTAAGGTGGAAAGGCTGAATTGAAATTCTAGATCATAATCATTTGATATTTATTCAGTCCTACTGTGGCGCTGTGGGTTAATGCATCAGACTGAAAAGCTGTTTCAACTGCAAGGTTGGTGGTTCAAGCTCATCAGCTACTCCTTGGAAACCCTACACAGGGTCACTATGGGTCGGAACCAACTCAATGGCACTTCACAACAACAACAACTATATTGTGGTATTAAATTCCTTTTGGGTAATCACAAATATCAGTTTTTTCCTTTACTGTGTAATCATCTGCTGTGATCCATAATCTTTGTTTGGTCATACTTTTGGGGGTTTCTAGTTGCGAGCTGAATTTGTTGTTCTCTGTCCATTATATTCAGTTGGATTATTTCTGTTGGTTAACTAATATTCTGAACTTCCTATATGATATCAAAATAGACTTCTCTACTTAAGGAATTTTCCATCCCTCAAGAGCCAAGTGTCTGAGTCATTAAGATGACTGACCAACCTGTGTATTACTAGTTGCACTTTCAACATATTTTTGTGTCTTTCACTCATACCGGACAATATTATTACCGTAAACAGGAATACACAAGACTCTGAATGGAATGCCTCACTAAAATATAGATAACCTTATAATTTTTTGCTAAAAATTTTTAAAATCTCTTGGCTTTGAATTTAGTCTTCCTTGTGGAGCATGGTTTCCATGAGTATGAATGGATCAGTTTGTGTTCTTCACTGATAGGAAATGAAAGAAAATTATGAGTGTCTGCTATGAGGCATTGTAGATTGAAGTTGTCAAGGACTTCATTCTTCTTGGATCAACTACCAACACTCATGGAAGCAGCAGTCAAGAAATAAAACGTGTATTGCATTAGGCAAATCTGCTGCACAAGACCTTTTTAAAGTGTTGAAGAGCAAAGATGTCAACTTGAGGACTAAGGTGCGCCTAACTCAAGCCATGGTATTTTCAGTTAACCTCATATGCATGTGAAAACTGGGCAGTGAATATTGAAGACCGTAGAAGAATTGATGCTTTTGAGTTATGGTGTTGGAGAATAATATTGAAAGTGCCATGGGCTGCCAAAAGAACCAATAGATCTGTGTTGGAAGAACTGCAGCCAGAGTGCTCCTTGGAGGCCAAGATGGCCAAACTTCGTCTCTCATACTTCGGACATATTGTCAGGAGGGACCAGTCACTGGAGAAGAACATCATGTTTGGTAGGGTGGAGGGTCAGAGAAAAAGAGGAAACCTCCAATGAGATGGATTGACCAGGTGGCAGCATCAATAGACTCAAGTGTGGCAACAATAGTGAGGTTGGTCCAGGATTGGGCAGTGTTTTTGTTCTGCTGTGCATAAGGTCGCTATGAGTAGGTACCGACTCGATGACACCTAACAACAACTATGTGGCAACACTTTTGTACATGTCTGCCTCTGGGTGGTGGTATGAATTGTTTACAACTCTATCATAGTTTCTATTCAGTATCTTTCCTCCCTTCCCAAATTACTTCTCCTACATTTAATTTCTGTTCTCTTCTGGCAGTCAGCTAATCTTCCAAAACTACTAAGCACCATTGCTGGTCACTTACTCTATACCAGGAGTTGTGTTAAGCTCTTCGCATAGGCTTTCCTTTTTTAATTCTCAATAATCCTATGTATTCTTACATCACTTAACAACTATGTTAAGCTACAAAAGATGGATCCAAAAAGTAATAGGTTAACAAATGACTAAGTGTTACTGTTAAGTGCCGTTGAGTCTGTTCCAACCCATAGCGACACACTGTCTAGGGATTCCAAGGAGCAGCTGGTGGGTTTGAACCACCAACCTTGTGGTTCGAACTGATCTTGCTGTCCAGTGCATCCTGCAGTGATGCACCAGGACTAATACATTCTGTTAATGGATTTAGGCTCCCACCTTAAGGCATAAAGGCCTGATCAAGAAAAAGTAGTTCGATACTTACCCATATGAGGTGGTCACTGAAGATTCGGGTGCCATAGTAAAGTGCAGTGAAAGAATTAGATGGTGTCCAGCAGTCAGCAAAGGTAGTGTCTGGAGTCTTAAAGGCTTGCCCTAAAATAAGCAGCCATCAAAAAAGAGCCATCAGCCAGTTCATGCAGACAAAAACACATCAGCCTTCTCAGAAGCCTATATAGGATCACTGTGAGTTGGAACCGACTCAACAGCACTTAACAACAACAACAAAAAAGTAAAAAGTCTGGAGATCAGCAGCCCAAGGCTGCTCTCAGGCACCCATCATGGCGACCTCTAACAACTGGTAAAGAGGATAGTGGAAGCCAGGATTGTGAGCAGTCTGAGAGACCGCCTGCATGTGAGTAGGGTACCACAGGCTGCGCAGTTAGAAGTCTACAGCTCCAGCGGATTCTGCCTTTTAGGTGAAGGGAGGAATAAGGGACTCACTGATAGCATCCTGGCAACTGTCAAACCCATTTGTAACCACAATTTTTCCTGTCACCATCAGTTCCCTAGTGAAGTTGGATGAGCCTGAGCAATTTCCTTTTTATCTGCTACTGATTAGCTATACTATTAAATGTAGAGTTCTGGTGTGGCACTCGGGGTTAATGCACTGGACTGCAAGGTTGGTTTGAACTACAAGGCCAGTAGTTCAGGCTCACCCGTCCTCAAAAACCCTATACAGGGTCTCTATGGATCGGAACCAACTCTACAGCACTTAACAACAACTATTAAATGTAATAAAAACACTTTTTAAAAATACTTGCATTAGAAGAATAAGTTTAAATGCAAAACTGTAGTTCATAATGCGCTTAGTTCACAAACTTTAAAAAGATTATATATATGTTGTTGTTATGTGCCATGGAGTCGGTTTTGACTCATAGCAACCCTGTACAGGGTTTCCAAGGCTGTAAATCTTTATAGGAGCAGAAAGCCTCATCTTTCTCCCATGGAACAGCTGATAGTTTCGAACCCCTGACCGTGAGATTAGCAGCCTGATTCGTAACCACTGCGCTACCAGAGTTCCTTTACATACATACATATATATATATATATATATAAAATCATTAGTATAGTGTTGGTGAAGATGCCAAAAGAACAAATGTGTCCGTCTTGGATGAACAGCCAGAATCCTCCACCAAGTAAGTATGGTGAGACTTCATCTCTTGTTCTTTGGACGTGTTATCAAGAGCGTTTGGTAAAGTGAAGGATCAGCTAAAAAGAGGAAGACCCCCAATGAGATGGATTAACACAGTGGCGGCAGCAACGGGCTCAAACATAACAATCGTGAAGATGGCAGGGGACCAGTGTATTGTACTAGTGCATAGGGTCACTGTGAATCAGAACTGACCCGAAGTCACCTAACAACAAAACTCTAAATTTACCTAAGGAAACTAACTTGATGACATGGTTAATTTAATTAGCAATTAGCTGCTAATTGAAAAATCAGCAGTTCAGACCCACCTGTGACTCCACAAGAAAAAAATGTGATGATAAACTTCTGTAAAGATTATAGCCTTGGCAACCCTGCAGGACAATTCCAGGATTGCTATGAGTTACAATTGACAGCATTGGGTTTAGGAGGTTTTTGTTTGTTTTACATTGTAAAGCATTGTACATGTTAGTATTTTCATGCAAGTACATGTCAGCCACAGTTATAAATATATAAAGTTGAGAATCTCTGATTTGAACTTTGGAAATCTGAACCTGTGTCAGCACTAACACTTGAAAAACTTAACACCTTTCCTGCCTTTGACAAACCATCTGAAAGCTAAGATTGTCAAAGGCAAATTAAATGAGTTAATTATTGGTGGTGGTGGTTAAGTGCCTTCCAGTCTGTTCCTGTAGAGGGTGTTGGAGGAGCAGCTGGTGAGCCTGAACGGCCAACTGTGTGGTTCAAACCGGTTTAGCACCATCTCACCAGGAAATTTAATTATAGATACCCCAGTGTGTATAGAAGGGATAGTGTGATGATACCATGAGGAAAAAATAAAGTAGAAGATCTGTCATAGCCCCTTTCATATAGTGAACAAAGTTCTCAATCAAAATGGAATGGCAGCTACAAAGGTTCAAATATGTTAGTAATTCAATTTAAACTGCATCTAGTGTATATTTAAAATTCAGAGGGCATTCTTTGGTCCTCTGAAAATAAACAAGTAACATTTCTCCCAGATTGTCTTTAATTCATAGTTTAGTTGGAAAAAAGGAATAAAGCAAATAACACTAATCCATCTATGTAACAAATATTTATCAAGCACTTTACTAGTGTCAGAATCAGATAAAAGTTGGCAAATATTCTCCAAAGGAGCAACCTCTTGTAACAAGCATACACACCTAAGAATTTGTTATGTTCTCTTTTGTATCTTAACCAACACAAATTTAATTTTGAAAAATACACTTCAGAAATAAGCATTTGAAATATATCTTATATTTTATTATCCATTGTCTGTTTTCAAGAAGGCTAGCAGTTTAAGAGGAATCTCCAAGTTTTTAAGTTAATCCTGTTAGAATAATTCCTTATAAAACTCAAGTGTCCCTCCACTTGAGTCCTGTAAGCATTCAAAGATTTAAACAGTTATCTGCTGTCACACCAGCAGAGGTCAGAAGAGAGCTATGTTTGGAAAAATAATCAGTGAACACTAGAGACTGACTACTGTTGATTATTGCCAGGGGCCCATTAGATCTGACTCAGTGACAGCACAAGAGAATGAAACAGTGCCTGCTGCTGTGGTGTGTTTGAGTTCATTGTTACAGCCATCTCCCCAAGGGCCTTCCCCGTTTTCACTGACTGTCTACCTTGAGAAGAAGCATGATATCGTATCAAGGGACTGGTCCCTCTTGAGAATGTCTGAAATATGAGAGATGAAGTCTTGCCATCCTTGCTTCTACCACGACAGATTTATTCATTCTTCTGGTTGTTGTTGTTGTTATGTGCTGTTTAGTCGATTCCAACCCATAGCGACCCTGTGTAGGGTTTCTGATGAGCAGCTGGTGAGCTTGAACCACCAACCTTGCAATTCAAATGGCTTTGCAGTCTGGCACATTAACCCACAACGCCATACCACCACAGATTTATTCGTTTTTCAGGTAGTCAGTATCATCACCAATACCATACTTCAAAGGCATCAATTCTTTGGTCTTCCTTATTCATTGTTCAGCTTTTGCATGTAAATGACGCAGGTGAAAATGCCATGGCTTGGGTCAGGCACACTTAGACCTAAAAATGACATTAAAGAAGGCTTTTTTAGAGGTGGGGCTTGATGACAGCTAGGGTGGAGAAGCAGTGAGTTTGCCATCAGCCATACCACAGACTACCAGGCAAAGCAGATCCAGGGCAGGACTCCAAAACTCAGAACCACATACCTAGGAATATTTGAAAAGTTTGAAGGCTTATAGCTAGTGGTACTTGAAGCTGAAGTCAGAAATCATGTACTTTTGAATCTGCCAGGCTGGGAGGCCCGGAGCCAACATCTTGGGCGAGACCAAACAGCAAGACCAAGCTGGGAAGCAGAAACACCACGGCAAAACACCA
>NW_006408621.1:11732932-11749778 GCF_000296735.1 Chrysochloris asiatica
AGCATCACTCACTATAAGTGAAAACAGACTCGAAGGTACTTAACAATAACAGAAATATGGAGTCCTAGTGTGGTGACACAGGATAAACACTGACCTTAAGGTCAGTTTGAACTGCAAGATCAGTAGTTCAAATTCACTAGCTACTCCTTGGAAACCATATACAGGGTCATTATGGGTCAGAACCGACTCGATGGCACTTCTTAAGAACAACAGCAATATTTTATGTATGTATCTGAATCCTCCTGTGGTTCTGTAAGATAATGCACTAGGCTGCAAGGTTGGTTGAATTGCAAGGTCTGAAGTTCAAACCTCTCTAGCCCCTCCTTGGAAACCCTATATAGGGTTGAGTTGGAAGTAACTTGACAGCACTTCACAACAACAACATATATATTGGTTTTGCTTCTCTAGAAACCCAGCCTAACACAACCACCTTCAGGTGCATTGTAGTGATGGAAAAACAATTTTCTTGGTGCAACTTTCCTCATCTTTTTTTTTTTTTTCATCAAAGCAATTTTCAGTTTTCTTAAAACTTCTTCATAATAAACCTCCATGAACACCCTGTGTCCTTAGTAAAAAATCTATCAAGATTTCCCCATTGGAGTCCCAAAAAAGTGGCTGTAACCTTCTGAGCTGACCCCTCTGATATGAATTTAACCAGCCCAGCAGATACCCTCAGAAGCCATTGTTTTGATTGGACCCTTATTTTATTTTATTTTTTTGAAGGTGCCCTAATGAGACTAAGACAAGTGCAAGTGTATTACCGGGAGAACTTGTCTGCAGGCACTCACTGATCACATAAACATGTTTAAACTTGTTTTGCCTAAAATAAATCTATGTATGTATGAATTTGAATCCTAGCAGCAACTCTTTTTGACGTACCATCATAAATGTATTGTCTTACAGTTTAAGAGGATAGACGTCCAGATTCAGAATGCTTTCTCTCTGTGTTGGCTCTTGGAGAAGGTTCTTCTCTCTTTTCAATATCTGCGGACCCAGAATTTCTTGGGGGTCTCTCTGTGTCTTGGCATCAATCTTCTCTAGGGTCTAGGAGATCCTAGACATTGTCTTGAGAAAGGAGAGCAGAGAACTAATGGACCATGGAGAATCAGCTTCCACGACCCTGAGACCAGAAGAACCAGGTGATGCCCAGCTACCACTGCCAACTGCTTTGAAAGGAATCACATGAGAAGGTCCTGGATAGAGTGGGAGAAAAATATGGAGCAAAGCTCAAAAGCATGAAGAAAAAAAAAAAAACCAGGCTCACTGGTCAGACAGACACTGGTGGAACAATTAAGACTATGATTCTTAGTCACCCTTCAGGTCTGTAACTGAACTCACCCCATGGCTCAATTGTCAGCCAAACAATAGGCCTATGAGGAAAACAATCACACTAGGGAGTTACACACACCTTGGAGTAATCAACCATTAAGATGAAAAGAGCAGTGTTTACTCAAAGACAAAGTTCAGGAGGATTAGGAAAGAAGGCTGAATGGAAACAAAATACATGAGGAGAAAGTTGGATAACTGATGCTACAATATGGAGATTGTAGTCAATGACATGAAACAAAACACCTATGCATTATTGAAAGGAAAATTGATTTGCCCCGTACACCTTCACCCAATTCACAATAAAAATCTAAATAAAAAGGAGGGTAGCATTTTAGGGAAGGCTTTCTGGAAAGTGAAAGGTTGAAGAAAAGAGAGAAAAGTCTGAGGTGCAAAGTACTTCTTGTTGCAGAGAGAGACAGGCCACTGTCCAGGACAGGCAGCACAGGATGAGATCTGCAGAACACCCCGGAGTCTGATGACTCAGGTCCCTATAGCTACACCTGTGACAAGCACAGTCATGCTCAATGGCAGGACTGCTCCTCTGAACCTGCTCAGTGAAGTTACTGTGTACAGCAGGAGTCCTCTCATGTGGCCTAGGGCAGCAAGAATCTCAGGGAACCTAGGATGCTGGGAAAAAGACACTGAAGAGAAGGTTCTGGAGAACAGAGGCAGGAGATATTATGACGGTTCCTGTCAACCCTTGTTTTGATATTTCATCTGAATGGAGCTGTAAATAAATAGTAACGGTACACATGGGCCTCACCAGATGGAATACACAGGAGTTAAACTGACTACATCTATGAAAAAAATGATGAAGAAACTCAAGATCATTGGTCAGAACAAGGCCAAGGGCAGGCTGCAAAACAGACCTTCAGTTGCTTGTGTGCAAGTTCAAGTTGAAGTTTAAGAAAATAAAAACATGTCCACAAGAACCAAGTTGAGGCTTCATTTTTTTTCAACTCTTTCAGTTTGAGAAATGCTGAGTGAGTGTGTCCTTCCCTTTTGGTTTTCTAACCCCAGATCTTTGCAGATCTCATTTTAATACTTGACTGTCTTCTTGAGCTGCCCTTTTCTGTTTGGCTCTTTTACCTCATTTCTTCCATTTGCTTTAGCATCTCTATGCTGGAGAACAAGTTTCAGAGTCTCTTCTGACATCCATTTTTGTCTCTTTCTTCTTCCTTGTCTTCTTAATGACCTTTGGTTTTCTTCCTGTATGATGTTCTTGATGGTATCCCACAACTCTTTTGATCTTTGGTCATTTGTGTCTAATGCATCAAATCTGTTCTTCAGATGATCTCTAAATGCATGTGGGATATGTTCAAGGTTATATATTGTCTTTCACTGATTTATTTTAATTTTCTTCAGCTTCAGCCTGAATTTGCATGTGAGCAATTGATACTCTGTTCCACAGTTTGCTTCTGGCCTTGATTTGAATGATGATAGGGAGCTTTCCACCATCTCTTTCCACAAATGTAGCCAATCTGATTTTTGTAAATCCCATCTGGTTAGGTCCACATGTGTAGTTGTCTTTTATGTAGTTTTTAAAAAGTTGTTTGTAATAAATATGTCATTCGTCTTGCAAAAATCTATCATGTGATCTCCAGCATCATTTCTGTCACAAAGGCCGTATTTTCCACCTATTGATTTTTCCTCTTTGTTTCTAACTTTTGCATGCAGTCACCAGTAATTATCAATGCCTCTTGATTTCTTGTTTGATCAATTTTAGACTGAAGAAGTTGGTAGAATTCTTCAATTTCATCATAACTGGCTTTAGTGTTTGGTGTGTAAATTTGCATAATAGTGGAAGATAATTAGCCAATCTTCCTTGTAGTCCTATGGATAGCGTCCTATCACAGACAGAATTATACATCAAAATAGACCTTGAAATGTTCTTTTTGAAAATGAATGTGATACCATTCCTCTTCAATTTGTCATTCCCAACATAGTAAATCATATGACTATCAGATTCAAAATAGCCAGTACTAGGCCATTCCAGTTTACTAATGCCTAGCTCTGGTAGCGTAGTGGTTACGAATCGGGCTGCGAACCTTAAGGTCAGCGGTTCGAAACTACCAGTCGCTCCGCGGGAGAAAGATGAGGCTTTCTACTCCCGTAAGGATTTACACCCTCGGAAACCCTGTACAGGGTCGCTATGGGTCGGAACCGACTCGATGGCACTTAACAACAACAACAAGACAGTGATCATTATGCATTCCATTTCATTTTTGACAGCTTACAATTTTCTAGATTCATACTTCATACAGTCCATGTTCAGAGTATTAATGGATATTTACAGCTGTTTCTTTTCATTTTGAGTCATGCCCCATCAGCAAATGAAGGTTCCCAAAGCTTTACTTCAATTGTGTCATCATGGTCAACAATGCTTTGAGCAAATAGCTCTTCCCCAGTCATATTTTGAGTGCCTTCCAACCGAGGGGCTCATCTTCCAGCATTATATCTGACAATGTTATTGTTTTTGTTGTTGTTAGGTGCCATCGAGTCGGTGCCGACTCACAGCGACCTTATGCTCAGCAGAATGATTTGTTATTCATAATATTTGAATATTCACTATTCTAGTGCTGACAGTATTTCCACAGCTATTCCTAAGATTTTCAGTGGTTAAACGGTTTTTATTTCATTTGCTCTGTATACATGTCATTCACCAGTATTTTTAAGATGGAGTAATAATGCCGGACACTTTATTCACTTTGCCCTGATTCACTTTTTGGATGTCACAATTATTTCACAAATAAGATGCTCAAAAGACAGTGTTTACTAGTCATTTTTGGCAATACAAAGTACAAAATTTAAATTAAAAAGCTCTGTGTGCAATGCCATTGAACTGGGAGAAAGGTAATGAAGTTAAAAAAAAAAAAAAAAAACAGAGGAAAAGTGTTTATCAAATTCAGATTCTTCTCATCTCTTATTATACCAGAATGAAAGCTAACAGCAATAGATAGCCACTGATGCTCAAAAATTTGTCTCATCTTTTCCGCTTTATCCAGACACTAAATTTTATCAAGACTCAAAGATATGGCTTTAGAAAGTGATGATCTAAAATATTTCTCATGATATCTTCTGGATCAGAGCACAGCAAAGTAAAAGAAAACTTTCTGGTCTGGTTGACCATTTTTTTAAACAACAGGTTCCACATGATTTACAACAAAGAAGAGCTCCCTTTGGAAGTCAACTATCAATCTTTGTCCGGAGGTAAGAAATTGAAACAATAGTTAGGACAAATTATAGAAATAGTTGCTATGCAGAACAGTCTTTCCAGAATTCTACATTGTAGACACTAATAGCTTTTGCAAACTGAAATAGTACGAGTTGACTTCAGATTCTTCTTACAGATTTTTCAAAGCCCATTTGTATACAGATGCAAAATTACAGATGGAGGTTTGAAGAGTTGAGTATCCCTCAGGAATAGCACACAAACTGATCACTGAATGCAGTGCCCGAGTATGTGCTCTGTGGTTTTTGTAGAAAATCAATTGTTGGCACAGGTGTTGGGATGAGCATCCAAAAAATCTGGACCACAACAGCACAGTGGAGGTAAAGTAATATTATACAGCTTCATTTTCTCCTGGATCTGGGCTCCTAAAGCGTCTACGTATCTTAAGTATTCTTTTTCTCTCTGTTTCTGTTTTTCTCTTTTACTTCTTCAAGTTTATCTCTTCAAGTTTCAGTTGGGCTAATATCTCACTCATCATTCCCCCTGAATATGGTATTTCATGACAGGTCATGTTTAGGATCCTCTGCTCTTCAGCATAATATTCCTCCTCCTTCTTGATAAGTCTGCTTATAAAGTAGTTCATAAGTATATAAGTAGTCTCCCTCTCCTTCTTCCTAGTCTGTCTTAGTCTGGAAGCTCAGCTGAAACCTGCCCACCATGGGTGACCCTGTTGATATTTAAAATACTAATGAAAGAACTGAAAAGAAATTCAAGCATTAAGTTGCAATATTGAAGGATTCTATGGGCAGAATATTAAACAACACAGGAAGCATCAAGAGAAGATGGAAGTTACTACACCAAAAATAATTGGTTGACATTCAACCATTTCAGGAGGTAGCATATGACTAAGAATCCATGGTACTGAAGGAAGAAGTCCAAGCATTGACAGAAAGCAAGGCTCCAGGAAGTGACAGAATACCAATTGCAATGTTCCAATAAATGGCTGCAGTGCTGGAAGCATTCACTTGTCTATGCCAAGAAATTTGGAAGACAGTTGTCAGAGTGTCAGACTGGAAGAGATTCTTATTTATGTCAATTCCAAAGAAAGGTAATCCCATGGAATGCAGAAATGATTCAACTATACCATAGTGTCACACACAAGTAAAATTTTGCTGTGATGCAGTAGTACATCAATGCCAGAATTTCAAGCTGGATTTAGAAGAGTATGAGAAATGAGGGATGTCATTGCTGATGTCAGATCTTTGCTGAAAGAACACAACACCAGAAAGATGTTTATCTGTGTTTCATTGACTCTGCAATTATATTTGACTTTGTGGTAAAAACAAATTATGGCTAATATTGTGAAGAATGGGAATTCCAGGACACTTAATTGTACTGATACAGAACCTGTACAAAGACCAAGAAGCAATCATTTAAACAAAACAAAGGGATATTGCCTGGTCTAAAATCAGGGAAGATGTATGTCAGGGTTGTATCCTTTTACCATCCTTATTCAATCTGTATGCTGATAAATAATCTGAGAAGCTGGTCTATTTGAAGAACAATGCAGCATCAGGACTAGAGTAAGACTCATTAACAACTTGTGACATGCAGATGACACAATCTTGCTTGCAAAAAGTGACAAGGACTTGAAACATTTACTGATGAAGATCAAAACCTACAGCTTTCAATATAGATTGCACCTCAACTCAAAGGAGAAAAATATCCTCACATTTTGACCAATAATCAACATCATCATGATAGCTAAACAGAGAAATGATTGAAGTTGTCTAAATAAATAAATAAATAACCCAGTGCCATCAAGTTGATTTCAGCTCATAGTGCTCCTATAGGGCAGCATAGAACTGCTCCATAGGTTTCCAAGATGATAAATGTATACTCAAGCAGACAGCCTCATATTTCTCCCTCACAGTGGTTGATGGATTTGAACCACAAGTTTGCAGTTAAGAGTCCAAGGCTTAACCTACTATGCCACAAGGACTTCTTGAATTGTTAAGGATTTCATTTGACTTGGATCCACAATCAATGCCCATGAAGCAGCAGTCAAGAAATCAAACTACATATTTCATTGGGCAAATCTACTGCAAAAGACTTCTTTAAAATGTTAAAAAGCAAAGATTTCATTTTGAGGACCAAGGTGCTCCTGACTCAAGTCACGGTATCTTCAAACACCTCATGTATGTGCAAAATCTGGACAATGCATAAGAAAGATGGAAGAATTTATGCCTTCAAACTATGGTGTTAGAGAAGAATATTGAATACCAAGAACTATCAGGAGAACAAACAAATCTGTCTTTGAAGAAGTATAGGCAGAAATCTTAGAAGTGAGGATGGCATGATTTTGTTTTATGTACTTTATTTTTTGCCCATGCAAATAAAATGCAATGCAGATACACAGATAATGCGCATAGGAGACTAATGTGTGAGGAGGTGGGAATCACGTGATTTGCAAAACACCTGTTCAATGCATGCATTATTTGCATAAAAATGGTACTTTGGGCTAATGTTATCAGGAGGAGAAAGACACTGTATTTGGTTGTTTGTGTTAAGTGCCGTTGAATCAGTTCCGACCCATAGCAACCCTGTATAGGGTTTCTAAGGAGCAGCTGGTGAGCTTGAACTGCTGACCTTGCAGTTCAAACGGCTTTGCAGTCTGGTGCATTAACCCACTGCGCCACACCAGGACTCCTTGTAGTTGGTAGAGAATGTAAAAGAAGAAGACTCTCAATGAGATGGATGGACACAGTGACTGCAGCAATGGATTCCAACAGAGCAATGATTGTGTGGACAGAGCGGGTCTACACAGTGTTTATGCTGTTGTACATGGGTCACTATGAGTCAGAACGGACTCAACTACACCAGCAATTTTCAGAGGTTCTGAGGGTGGTGGTTAAGTGGTAGAATCCTCAACATCCATGCAGCAAACCCAGGTTTGAGTCCCAGCCAATGCATTTCATGTGCAGCCACCACCTACCTATCAGTGGAGCCATGTGTGCTGCTCAGATGCTAGACAGACATGTTAATCATTGACAACACCCAGGGACTCCTAAACTGGAACCTTAGTGGACAGGAAGTCCAGAGTGCAGACAGGGTGAGGTGGCTGCTGGGTAAGCACAATTCAGAATACTCAGTATACACAACAGCATTTCAATCCTCTGTCCCTACCTTACTTATCAAGTTCTTAACCTAGAAGCTCACACTAGCATTCCACAACGTAGCAAGCTTTCTAAGTCCAACAAAAGAGTTAAGAAATACATCTGATAGCGCTCTTCATTTCAAACTCTGATTCCATGGTCTTGTACATCCTTTGTTCTCACGTAAAAACATTAGTCACGCTGACCTTGTCCAGCTGAACACAGCTCTGCCATTGGCTCAGAGGAGCTAAAGAAAAAGAGAAAACTTCCCCCTCGCCTCATTTTCTTTGTTGTTGTTGTTTTTAAGTTCTGTAGAATGTGTCACACTGCAAAGTTGTTTGAACTGCAAGATCGGCAGTTCAAGCTCACGAGCTGCTCCTTGGAAACCCTATACAGTGTGGTTATGGGTCAGAATCGACTTGATGACACTTAACAACAAGAGTCAGATCCGGCTCATAGCAACCCTGTATAGGGTTTTCATGGAGCAGCTGGTGCATTTGAGCTGCCGAACTTGTGTTTCAAATTGACCTTGCAGTCTAGTGCTTATCCTACAGTGCCACACCAGGATGCTTTACAGTTCCTTTTTTCAGAGAGGAAAAGCAGATTCTGAAACACCCTGATTGGCCACAATATATGTATATATAAAGATTTGTTGTGATTTGCTTCCATTCCTTGCTTTGGTGTTTGTTTGTTTTTTTGAGGAGGATGTACACAGAAACACTCCGGAATATATAATACTATAAACAATCAAAGGACACATTCTGTAAGTCTACCTCCTGTCCTCTAGCATCCAGTCCTTCTCTTTCCATGAGTCCAGAGTCCTCAACTGCTCCCTCTCTCCATGTCCTCATCTCTGCCTCCATCTCTGGTATCACTTATTATTCCTACAACCAGGCACAAATCAGAAGGGGTTCATTCCAGCATATAAAAGAGTGCACTTAGATCCCATCACAACCAGCACTCAGTGTGGCTGGCATTTCCTGATCCTGAGGGGGGTACACACTTGCCTGCTTTTCCAGCCCTCCAGACTACCTGCCTGTCATAGTATCAAAGATCTCTGTTCAAAACATCCCCCTGTGGTCTTTGTCACACAGTTTCAGTGAGGGGTGGTGGACTATTGTGATTCCACACTGTGGCAGCTCACCCCAGCCGTTTGGTGTCCCATATCAGTCACTGAACTTGGCTTGGCTTCTGGGTGCTACCCAGCAAGCACTGGGACTCCTAGTTGAGAAAAGGGAGCAGAAACAGCTACAGAGATTTAAGGGGAGTAAGAGTTGGAATATCCCTGGGCCCCACTTTGATCCATCCAGCCCTCCATAAGCTCAAGAATGAAAGACATTCATAAAAAATATAAAAAAAGGAAGGAAAATATTTTATGTCCTTATCACTGCTCCAGGTCCTTTTCTAAAAGAAGGCTGTGGGTACCATCATTGTTAAGTGAGAAGATGGTTAGTAACTAAATTAAACTAGACACTAGTATGGTGGTAAATGTTTAACAGCCAGCTCACCAACAAAAACAGTTTATACTTTTTTTTCCCCTTTAAAACACAAGATACAAGCAAAACAATAAAGCCATGTGCCAAATGTCACTCATTTGTCAGTGATGTCAGAGATTTCTCTGATGAATTGGATTACAGTTTTTGAAGGTTACTATTGTGAGCTGACATTGAGTTGGACCCTGGCTCATGGAGACCCCATGCACAATAGGACTAAACTGTTGTGTTCTATAGGATTTTCACAGGCTGATTTTTGGAAGTGGATCACCAGGCTTTATTTCCTAGTCTATCTTAGTCTAGAAGCACCATTAAACCTAAAGGTCTATGGATCTTCTGTGTTCAGAGCCTTATCTAAGTCCTATTGTACCTCATGAGACCAGGGACAGGAGTGACTCCAATGGACACAAGGCAGAATTTGAAAAAGGAGGCAGAGAAAGACATTGTCTGTATCCATTGTGCAGGTAGATCCGAGAAGCCTCTATTAAGGAATTCATGTACTGAGGTTAGTGCCAAGATTCTGACAATAGACAGCAAAGTGCTGAGAGTCATCTGAGTAGAGGTCTGCACATGGCGGAGTGGAATGTGGATTCATATATTTAGTGTTTACATTGAAGGATACGTGCAGTGGAAGCAGGAAAAACCAAGTCTACACTGTGATGGATGAGGCTGTTTTTGTACTAAAGTGTTGCAATTAAGGTTACCATGAAATGTTTGGTGTGTTTTTTTCCTGGCCCGGGTCACTGTTTAGTTAAGGGTGTGTTGCTGTGTGTGTGTTAGATACCGTCATCAAGTCAGTTCCTATTCATAGTAACTCTATGTACGATGGGACAAAGCACTGCCTGGTCCTGCACCATCCTCATGGTCGTTTCTACGTCTGAGCTCATTGGTTCAGCCATTGTGTCAGTCCATCCTGTTGAGGATTTTCCTCTTTTTCATTTGCCCAGAATGATGTCATTTCCCAGGGACTGGTTCCTCCTGATGACGTATACAAAATACGAGAGACAAAGTCCCATTATCCTTATGTCTAAAGAGTCTGACAGTACTTCTAACACAGATTTGTTCTCTAGCAGTCCATGGTATATTTAATATTCTTTGCCAACATTATAATTCAAAGGCACTCCCTATTCTTCTTCAATCTTCCTGATCCACGGTCCTGCTTTCCCATGCACATGAGACACTCCTCAGTCTTCAAAGTGACATCCTCACTTTTTAACACTTTAAAGAGGTATTTTGCAGTAGATTTTCCCAATGCAATTTGTTGTTTGATTTTTTATTTGCTATTTTCAGGGAAATTGATTGTGGATCCAAGTAAAATGAAATCCTTGACAACTTCAATCTTTTCTTCATTTATCATGATGTTGCTTATTGACCCATTTATAAGGATTTATGTTTCCTTTAGGTGGAGGTGTGTTACATGCTATAAAGACTGTAGTCTTCTATTTTCATCATAACTACTTCAAGTCCTCCTCATTTTCAGCAAGCAAGGTTGTGTCATCTGCATATCACAGGTTATTTGTTAATAAGCCTTCCTCTAATCCTGATGCCATGTTCTTCTTCGTATAGTACAGATTCTTGGGTTATTTGCTCAGCATACAGATTGAATTAGTGATAGGATACAACATTAATACACACCTTTCCTAATTATAAACCACACATTATACCTTTGTTCTGTTTGAACAACTACCTGTCTAGGTACAGGTTCCCCACAAGCACAATTAAGTGTTCTGGAGTACCCATTCTGGAATACCCAATTAAATGTTATCCATAACTTGTTATGATCCTCACAGCAGAATGCCTTTTTATAGTTAATGAAACACAGGTAAACATTTTTCTGGTCTCCACCTTCCTTTACTTGCTGCAGGTGCAGCTTTTTTTTTTTTTTTTCCAACTTTTTACTATGATTGGAGTGAAAGTTGACAGAACAAATTGGTTTTCCATTCAACAATTCTGACTGCAATTCCCACAATGTAACAGAACTCTTTCCACTTCCTCCCTGTGTTTACCATCCATTTGTGTCCTTCTTCATTATCCTTTCCTGCTTTCTAAGAAAATGCTTCCCTTTTGACCTCTTATGGTTGATTGCTCTAAGGACTGAGCAACTCCCTGGTATTAGCACCCACAAACCTGTCTAATTTTTGGATAAAAGTTGAACCATGGGGATGAGTTCCAGACTTGAAGGGTGACTAAGAGTCATAGTCTCAGAGGTTCTACCAGTCTCTATCAGAATTTCCCATAGTCCTTTGTGGAACTTGTATTCCTCATGGCCCTTCACAGAGCCTCATTGTATTAGTATGATTAGAGCCCCATGGGTTAGAGTCTTACTGGGTTGGCCAATCCCCATCTCACTTGCACAGACCCTCAGGTATAGTCTGGAGGCCTAGATAAGGAAATTGCTTGGTTTATTTCTCAGGAGCCAAGACAAAGGACACATTATTTGTGGCAAAGTAATTATTTTATTTATTTTTTACTTTGCAAAAAACAAATACTCCAAAATAAATTGATATAATTTCAGTTTTTCAATAACTTTATCAGCTGGCACACTAAATTCTTGAAAATTTAACAACTGGCTGCCACAGACCAGTACCAGCCAGGTCTAGTACACCAATGGACACCATGGAACCGTTCCCTACTGTAATGAATTTGTTGTTGGGATGTAGGGGGTGCCCTGACCCTGCTGTGTAAAAGGGTCCTTGTCTTTGGCTGACCAAAAATGAGAAGGTTAGACAGACAGGGTTTCACATAAGCAAAAGGCTTGAGGATTTACCTAGAAGGAAAGATCCAGCTAGAGATGAGGGCCCCAACACTAACTCCCATCTCCCTGAACAAAGACATTGCTCCGGATTTGAAAGGTTTTAGGTAAGAAAAGGAAGGCATCATGTTTATTCATAGGAGTAGGCAGGGATTTCCAGGAAGTGGCCCATTTAGGAGGGGCCATGCTAATTGGAGGAAGACTCATTAACAATCTGCAATATGCAGATGATACAACCTTGCTTGCTGAAAGTGAAGAAGACTTAAAACATTTACTGATGAACATCAAAGAACACAGCCTTTGGTATGGATTACATCACAAAAAGATGTTATCTTTTTTGTTTTAAAGAAAACAAAAATCTTCACCACTGGACCAATAAACAACATTCTTATCAACAGAGAAAAGATTGAAGTTGTCATGGACTTCATTCTTGGATCAACTATCAACACTCATGGAAGCAGCAGTCAAGAAAACAAATGACATATTGCATTAGGCAAATCTGCTACACAAGACCTTTTTAAAGTGTTGAAGAGCAAAGATGTCAGCTTGAGGACTAAGGTGCGCCTGACCCAAGCCATGGTATTTTCAATAACCTTATATGCATGCAAAAGCTGGACAGTGAATAAAGAAGACCACTGAAGAATTGGTCCTTTTGAGTTATGGTGTTGGAGGAGAATATTGAAAGTGCCATAGGTTGCCAAAAGAACCAATAGATCTGTTTTGGAAGAAGTGCAGCCAGGGTGCTCCTTGGAGGCCAAGATGGCCAAACTTCATTTCTCATACTTTGGACATATAGTCAGAATATGTCCGAAGTATGGAGAAGGAGAAGGATATCATGTTTGATAAGGTGGAGGGTCAGAGGAAAAGAGGAAGACCCCCAATGAGATGTATTGGCCAAGTGGCAGCATTGATGGACTCAAATGTGGCAACAGTAGTGAGGTTGGCCCAGGATCGGGCAGTGTTTCGTTCTGCTGTACGTAAGGTCTCTATGGGTCGGTACCAACTCGATGGCACCTAACAACAACAACAACAACATGCTAATTGGATGAGTACACTCTTTCTAAAAGATGGACTCCACCGCAAAGACCTCTGGAAGGAGTTGACAAAACTTATTCTGGGATGTTGTACATGTGTAGTTCTATGGGCTCCAGTTAGAGCCCTTCCCTTGGGCTGGTGTTCTCCTCTGCCCACAGTGGAAGGTTGTTCTTTGATGTTATGCCTAGGGAAGTAGGTAAAACCAGGCTGGTCTGTAAAACATCTTACAAGGAGGTCAGATATGGAATCCTTATGGGTGATCTATCTTGATGACGTATCCCAGGATGTGGCTTGTCAGCTGTTTTCCCTTAGCATGTCCTAGACATCTTCGCAATTGCTCAAGCAAGCACAGCCCTCAGTATTCCTCAAGACTTTAGTCAATTGTTGTTGTTAAGTGCCATAGAATCGTTTCTGACTCATTGGTTACTTGGTTACATGGTGTGGAGTCAGTTCTGACTCGTAGCAACCCTGCTGACCTTGAGGTTCAAACCAACCTTGTCGTCCAGTGCTTAGTCAATTATTGGTTCATGTTTAATCCTGATTTCTGGGCTTCCATTTACCTCTGTCTCAGATTGATTTGTGTTCTCACAAAATATGCATTTTCAACCTAGCCCTTGAAACTAGGTTGTGGGTATAATCTCACTTGAAACTGGGTTTTTTTTGTAATGTTAATAAGGCCACATCAGTGTAGGATGTGTTTAAACCAAATCACCTTTGAGATATTAAAGAACAGATTGGTTGGTTGGTTATGTGCTGTGGCATCGGTTCCAACTCATAGCGACCCTGTAATAGGATTTCTGAAACTGTAAATCTTTACAGGAGTAGAAAGCCTCATCTTTCTCCCGAGGAACAGCTGGTAGTTTCGAATTGCTGACCTTGAGGTTAGCAGCCTGATTTGTAACCACTGTACTACCAGAGTTCCTTAAAGATCACACTACACATAGAAAAATGTAAGAAAGATACCACCAAGAGAGCTCCAAGAAATGTCTAGATTCCTCCCAGATCAGAGAGCTTTAATCTCGAGCAGGTGTCCTGAATTTGGTCTCCTAAACTGTGAGGAAAAGGCGCCCTTGTGCTGCAGTAGTTAAGTGTTTGGCTGCCAAATTAAAGGGCTGTGGTTTGAACTCACCCATAGCTGCACAAGAGAAAAGATCTGGTAATCTGCTCCCTTAAAGATTATAGACTAGTCCAGTGACTTTGACTTGTAGTGACTGTAGAGACAACAGAACAAAAGCTGGACCTTGTGTCGTCTTTCTGATCAGAAATATGACTGAGTCACTGTTGTAGCCCCTTTGTATATAGAGTGTCTTCTACTTTATGGGGCTCGTCCTTCAGCACCATAGCAAACAATACCAATTTTCAAAAATAGATTGCCAGTCCTTTCTGCCTAGTCTGTCTTAATCTGGAAACTCCACAGAAACCTGTCCACCCTGGAGGACCCTGCTGCTGGTATTTGAAATACTGGTGGCATAGCTTCCAGCATTGTTGTTGTTGTTAAGTGCCGTTGAGTCAGTTCTAACCCGTAGCGACCCTGTATAGGGTTTCCGAGGAGCGGCTGGTGAGCTTGAACCACTAAGCAACATTCAAGTCACCACAGCACAACAAAATGACAGCTGAGTGGTAAGAAAAACAACTTAGAACCACAGTATTTTAGTTAACACTATGCAGTTCCTACTTCATAGCGTGTAGTGAACATTACTGTTGTTGTTAAGTGCAAACTGAATCAATTCCAACTCATAGCAACCCCGAATAGGGCTTCCGAGGCAGCTGGTGGGTTTGAACACAAATGTTGTGGTTAGCAGTCCAGTGTTCATCCTACAGCACCACATCACAGAGTACATACAGTATTTGGCCATGTTAGTGTGGGCAGTTTTCCATTAATAAGAGGTTGGCTAAATTAAATAAATCATGGTATGTTCAGGCAAAGGAATTATATGTTACTAATGTCTTTGAATTATGGTGTAGGACTACCCAAAGAACGGACAAATCTGTGTTGGAAGAAATATAGCCAGAATGCTCCTTAGAAGTGAAGATGTGAGACTCCATCTCATGTATTTTGGACATGTTATCAGGAGGGACCAGTCCCTGGAGAAGAATAACAGAGAGTCAACAAAAAAGAGGAAGATCTTCCAATGAGATGGATGGTTGCAGAGAGAACAACGGGCTAACTGATGACCCCAGTTGAGAGGATGGTGCAGAACCGGGCAGTGTTTTGTGCTGTTGAACATAGGGTCACTATGAATGAAAATCTGCTCAACCTAACAATAGTTAAAATGGACATGTACATTTCTGTTTATTGAATGTGAATAAATTTACATTAAATAATTACATGTGAATAAAATCAGGCTACAAAGTAGTAACCAAAAAAAAAAAAAAAAAAGATTGCAGCCTAGATTCTAGATTATTTCAGAAATACATGGGGAAATTTACAGTGGCTTTCCTCTCCTACTTTTGTTATTGTTAAGTGCCCTCAAGTTCCAACTCATGGTGACCCTATATAGGGTTTCCAAGAAGCAGCTGGTGAGTTTGAACCACTGACCTTAGTCCAGTGCTTATTTTACAGATTCATACCAGGGCTCCAATAAGCTATTGTTATTGTTGTTAAGTGCCATTGAGTCGGTTTTGACCCATAGCAACTCTGTATGGAGTTTCTGAGGAGCAGCTTGCACTGCCAACACTGAGATTCAAACCAACTTTGTAGCCCAGCCCACTAAACCACAGCGCCTCACCAGGACTCCAATGGGCTGTTAAGTCCAGCTAATAAATGTTTAACCCACCCACTGCCATTTGACTCAATTCTGATTCACAGGAATCCTATATAGTATTTCTGAGACTGCAAATCTTTATGGGAGCAGACTACCTCATCTTTCTTCCATGGAGAGGCTAGTGGGTTTGAATCCACAGCCTTGCAGATAGCAGTGTAATGCTGATCTCACAGCGTCACCAGATCTCCTCAGATAGTGCTTAAATGAGACTTATCAGTTAGGGTCCTCCACGCTTACTTAATCCAAGGGAAGGACCCCTCTTTTTTTTTTTTTTCTTCACTACAGTCTTTTAGCGTAGTGGTTACGAATCGGGCTGCGAACCTTAAGGTCAGCGGTTCGAAACTACCAGCTGCTCCGAGGGAGAAAGATGAGGCTTTCTACTCCCGTGAAGATTTACACCCTCAGAAACCCTATACAGGGTCGCTATGGGTCGGAACCGACTCGATGGCACATAACAACAACAACAACAACACAGTCTTTTAAAGGAGCTCTGGTAGTTTAGTGGTTACTAATTGGGATGCTAAGCTCAAGGTTGGCAGTTCGAAACTACCAGCTGTTCCGCGTTAGAAAGATGAGGCTTTCTGCTCACGTAAAGATTTGCAGCCTCGGAAACCCTATGCAGGGTCACTATGAGTCAGAACCGACTCCACGGTACTTAACAACACCCGTCTTTTAGGCCAAGGTTGGTAAACTATGTATGGTCCATGGACCAAATCCAGTCTGCCACATGTTTTTGGATAGTCTGGCAAATGAAGGACACTTTTTACCAATAAACATCGCAAAACCCTATGGGGAAGATCTATTCTGTCCTATTATTGTTGTTAAGTGCTGTTCAATCAGTTCTGACTCACAGCCACCTTGTATAGTGTTTCCAAGGCTATAAATCTTTACAGGAGCAGAAAGCTTCTTTCTTCCTGTGCTCCACCTTCCCTTCCCTCCCCTCACCCCTTCCCCCACATCCCGGTAACCAGCAAAGAACCCACCCCACTTAATATGGGTTCTTTTTCTTAGTCTTTTACTGTAGTGATCCTATGCAGTATTTTTCCTTTTGTAACTAATTTCACTCCCCATAATGCCCTCAAGGTTCATCCATGTTATGCGGTGGTTTGCAGCTTCCTTGTTATTCTTCAAGGCAGCATAATATT
>NW_006408622.1:0-839 GCF_000296735.1 Chrysochloris asiatica
GCAAATAGAGAGAATTTTATTTCCTCTTTGCCAATTTGGATGCCTTTAATTTCCCTATCTTGCCATATAGCTCTGGCTAATACTTCCAAAACAATATTGAAATGGAGTGGTGACAATGGACAGTATTGTCTGGTTATCATTCACAGAGGGAAGGCTTTCAGTTTCTCTCCATTGAGAGTGATGTAGATTTTGTATATATGCTCTTGATTATGTTGAGGAATTTCCCTTCAGTTCCTACTTTGTTGAGTGATTTTATCAGGAATGGATGTTGGATTTTGTCAAATGACTTTTCTGCATCAATTGATACGATCATGTAGTTCTTTTCCTTTTTCTTATTTATATAGTGGATTACAATGATTGTTTTTCTAATATTAGATCATCCTTGCATCCCTTTTATGAAACCCACTATTATTTTTTGATGTGGTGCTGGATTCTGTTGGCTAAGATTTTGTTGAGAATTTTTGCATTTATGTTCATGAGGGATATTGGTCTGGAGTTTTCTTTCTTAGTGATGTCCTTCCCTGGTTTTGGTATAAGGGTTATGCTTGCTTCATAAAAAAGTATTAGGAATTTTTCCATCCTCTACTATATTTTGGAATAATTTGAATTAAATTGGTGACAACTCTTCCCTGAGTGTTTGGTATAACTCATCCGTGAAGCCATCTGGGTCTGGACTTCTTTGGTTGGGAGTTTTTTGATGACCTGATCAATTTCTTCTTTGTTATTGTTTTGTTCAAATTTTCAATTTCACTCTGTGTAAGTTTTGGTAGGTCGTGTTTTTCTAAAAATGTATCCATCTCCTGTGTACAGAGGGGATATGTCTGATCCTTGATGTGATG
>NW_006408622.1:939-1775 GCF_000296735.1 Chrysochloris asiatica
TTTTATTTCCTCTTTGCCAATTTGGATGCCTTTAATTTCCCTATCTTGCCATATAGCTCTGGCTAATACTTCCGAAACAATATTGAAATGGAGTGGTGACAAAGGACAGTCTTGTCTGGTTATCATTCACAGAGGGAAGGCTTTCAGTTTCTCTCCATTGAAAGTGATGTAGATTTTGTATATATGCTCTTGATTATGTTGAGGATTTTCCCTTCAGTTCCTACTTTGTTGAGTGATTTTATCAGGAATGGATGTTGGATTTTGTCAAATGACTTCTCTGCATCAATTGATACGATCATGTAGTTCTTTTCCTTTTTCTTATTTATATAGTGGATTACAATGATTGTTTTTCTAATATTGGATCATCCTTGCATCCCTTTTATGAAACCCACTTGGTCATGATGTATTATTTTTTGATGTGGTGCTGGATTCTGTTGGCTAAGATTTTGTTGAGAATTTTTGCATCTATGTTCATGAGGGATATTGGTCTGGAGTTTTCTTTCTTAGTGATGTCCTTCCCTGGTTTTGGTATAAGGGTTATGCTTGCTTCATAAAAAGTATTAGGAATTTTTCCATCCTCTACTATATTTTGGAATAATTTGAATTAAATTGGTGACAACTCTTCCCTGAGTGTTTGGTAGAATTCATCCGTGAAGCCATCTGGGTCTGGACTTCTTTGGTTGGGAGTTTTTTGATGACCTGATCAATTTCTTCTTTGTTATTGTTCTGTTCAAATTTTCGATTTCACTCTGTGTAAGTTTTGGTAGGTCGTGTTTTTCTAAAAATGTATCCATCTCCTGTGTACAGAGGGGATATGTCTGATCCTTGATGTGATG
>NW_006408622.1:3795-4631 GCF_000296735.1 Chrysochloris asiatica
TTGTCTCTTGAGCATCTTCAATAATTAGATGTGATTTCAATAATTAGATGAATGTATGTTGATGTATTATTAAGCTTTCTGAGTTCTTCCAGGTAGACGTGATCAGGAGATGATCCTCCCTTCTCACATTGCTTATTAACTCAACTTAGAGTACCTATAGCAAGTGTTAGCTGTCTATCTGATTTATAGAATCTGGTATTGGCTCTTGCCTGGATGGTGGTGGTGGTTATGTGCCATTGATTCAGCTCTGACTCATAGCAACCCTGTACAGGGTTTCCAAGGGGGAGCAGAAAACCTCATCTTTCTCCCGTGGAACAGCTGGTAGTTTTGAATTGCTGACCTTAAGGTTCGTAGCCCAACTCCTAGTGGGATATTATAGGATGTGATTGCAGCTTGGCTATATAACCACAATTGCTGTTTCTTCTTGGGTAACATAGGAAGAGAAAGAGCCCCCCACCAAGTAAAAGGGGACTTATAAATAAATAAATAAATAAATAAATAAAGCCATAACAGCAAAAGCAACAAAACAAATACAAACAATGTAGCAAAATATAATAACCCTTGCTCAGCCAGCTGAAGCCATTCTGGAAGACCATCATGTGCATGTGTAGTAGAACCCTCCAGGGGAGGATGAGGGTATCCGCTTGACGGGGACCAGCCTTGGCAAATTATTAGGGGGCTCTTGAAGGGGGATGTGGAGTCAGCAAAATGAATCACATGGAGTCGATGGGTTGTTCTGAATTGAGGATGATGATGATGTTACTCAATTATCTAGCTCCTTATATACTGTTACAATACCCCATGATCTCATAATAATCAATTTCTTTGAAGCATTA
>NW_006408622.1:32160-32662 GCF_000296735.1 Chrysochloris asiatica
CTTACTTCAGTGCCCTTGAACTCAATCAAGGATGATTCTGGTATAGCTTCAGGTCTTGGGAGTGAAAGTTCTGCAGACTCCATGTGGTGCCTCTCACAGGGCCCATTACAGGTGCCTCATCAGCAAATGAATGGCTACATGCCCACTCTGCACTGCTGGAGTCAGGAAAGTGGAGGAAGAGGATTTGGTGGATAATCCTTAATTCACCAGAGACCCCATTGTTTTACTCACTACATTTTTTGTGGAGGTTCCACCTTTTAATCAGGAAGTTCTATGGAACTATTATATGTGAATATAAGCTTTTGGTTTCAGATATGATAAATTAGGAAGTTCTTTGTAACTGTATATGCATATATACTAGTGTGGCCCTGTAGGATAAGCACTGGACTTATAACCATAAAGTCAGTGGTTCAAACCCAATAGCTACTCCTCAGGGTTGCTATGAGTCAGAACTGACTCAATTGGCACTTAATAAAAACAAGGTGCATGTATGATATATATA
>NW_006408622.1:34955-40475 GCF_000296735.1 Chrysochloris asiatica
GGGATCGATGCGAAGCTAATATCCTCCCATGTAAACTATCACATAATTCACAATAAAGCATTAAAAAAAAAAAAAGAGTGACCAATCCCTGAAGGAGGACATGGTGCTTGGTAAAGTATAAGGTCGCCAGAAAAGAGAAAGACTCTCAATAAGATGGAAGAACATGGGGACAGCAACGAGCTGAAACATACTACAAGTGTGAGGATGGCAGAGGACTGGGCAACATAAATGAGAGATGACATAATGGCACTGAATAATGGTGATCAGAAATGGATTTATATAAAGACTTGACTTTATGATACTATATCAGCTACCTCTTTCTACAAGTAAGGCTGTATAACAAGTAAGTCTAAAACTCAGTGAGTTCAATAATAATTATTCCTGAAACTGTGGATCCTTCATTATTATTCATGAGTCTGTGGATCATATGAATAGTTCTGCTGATCTTGGATAGACTTGCTCACAAGTCTGAGTTCAGCGAGGCTTTGTTAGTTTGCTGGTCTTGGTGGTCTTTACTGGGGAAACTGTGATTACTATGATTCCTTGGTAGTGGTTATGTGCCGTGGAGTTGTTTCCAACTCATAGCAATCCTGTACCAGGTTTCCAAGGCTGTAAATCTTTATGGGAGCAGAAAACCTCATCTTTCTCCCATAGAACAGTTGGTAGTTTCAAACTGCTGACAGATTCATAAGCATTACGCTACCAGAGCTTATCTCTCTTCAACATATTTTGCCCATGCCTTTGCAGACTAGCTTAGGCTTGCTTCATTATAGAGGCAAGGATACAAGAGTGATTGACAGGAAATATGCAAGATCTATTGAGGCGTTGGCTTGGAAATGCCATTTCTTGATTGTATTGACAATAGCAAGTTTCACTCAGATTTAAGCAAGATCAGCTCAGATTTAAGGTTGGAGAATGGGCTCTACCCCCTTTGGAATGAGTGCAGAATTACGACTATTACGTCAATAAATCTACCATAAACAGGGAAGGGTATTAGCCAGAATTGCTAAGAATAAGCTGGGGACAAATTAATAAGCAAAGGTACATTTTCTTTAATACTTAATGAAAACTTTCTGCCAGACCTAAGGATTCAGGATTCATAGGAATCGGGGTATCGGAGTGGGCTTGACAGTTGGGGAGGCTAGGACTTTCATCCTGGACAGAAGCTATGGAAACTACCATGAGGGATTTGATTTAGAAGTTACTAGAGAGATACTCAGGTTTTCTGTGCATAAATTCATTTAGTTTGTTGCAAGGTAGTTGTGGCAAGATATACAAGTAAGAGTTTATGATATTCATTTAGAACCAGCGAATGAGAGTTAAAACTTCCATTTACAATGTTAGTTCAATGTTGAGAATTTAAATCTTTAAATATCAGGCTTTTACCTTTTATGAGAGGTCTTGTGAAGAAGGCTTGGTTATGACTTGAACTTGGCAGAGGTCCTTAATAGCTAATGTCCAAAATCAGCAGTAGTGGGCAGCCTTGGGCTATGACTCTGGCAGGTCTCTTCTTTGCAGAGTTTCAGAATCAAGAGGATGGTACACTGTCTCTGCCTGCTCTGAGTGAGTGCACACAAATTCAAGGCTTATATGTGAAATTTTCACAAGACAAGAGCCAGTAATGTCAAAGACTAGTATGTTATATCTGCCCTTCAGGATTAGAGATTAGCAGAACATTACATCTTTCCTTCTAGGTTAGAAAAAAGAGAGATGGTTTCGATTTATGTCTCCAGGCTAGTTTACAAAGATTAACTATGCCATGTTCTGTTTGATCACAACATGCCAGGTCAAAATAAATTTCAAGGTGATTTTTATTCTTCAAATGTTTCTCATTCATCTATGCCTAAGTTCAGAAATTTTTGAAATAACTTTCTAATTATTTACAGATTTCAAATGACTTATAGTTAATATTAGAGAGTCTCACAGAAGTAAATATAGTTCTATTTTAAAATTCATATTTTGAATACACATACATATGTATTTTGAAAGCATAATAGTGTTTTATATGGTATGAGATTAAGAGTATTATAGAAACACATAAAACAAAAGATATGCTTCATAGTACAGGCTTCATAGTTCCAGGTTGAATGGATGAAAATCCAAAACTGGCCCCTAAGGATGGAACAGCTCCACATAATTTGCTTTTTCTAAACACAGTCCCACTATCTCTCTGTCTGTCTGTCTGTCTGTCTGTCTGTCTGTCTGCCTAGGAAACTTCTCCCTCATCTTTGTGAACTCTGTCCCTAAACAAATATTAAGTGGGCAAAGAGAAGAAAAGATCCTATATATTTTTCTTCATTCTGTCCCTATGCCCTTCAATCCTATTTTTTAAAAATATATATTTGATTAAAAGAAGGTGGGACACCGTTACCAGAAGTTGATGGAGTCCTGGTATGGCTCTGTAGATAAGCACAAAACTGCTAACTACAAGGTAAGTCATTCAAACCCACTAGCCACTCCTTAAAAACCCTATACAGGGTCACTATGAATCAGAACCAACTCAGTTAAATCTTCCTTTACTAGTTTAACTGTAGGTTAGAACCTATCCCAAGATGCCTTGGGAAAGAAGCCTAATGATCCAGTTCTGAATGTCACAGTCTTGGTAACCCTATGGAGCAGTTCCACTCTGCACATGGATGGAAGCGACTTGATGGCAACTAACAACAGCAGCACTACCCCTATGTAAATTAATCCTGGTGCAAGTTCTTTCTGTTGTGGGATAAAGTTAAGTAACTGATTAGATTTTGAAATAGAAAATGTAAGAAGAGATACATTGATTTTAGATCAGCAGATGGAGTCCTGGTGTTGCACTGTAGGATAAGCATTAGACTGCTAACCATAAGGGTGGCAGTTCAAAACTCACCAGCTACTCCTTGGAAACCCTACATATGGTCCTTATGAGTTGGAAGCAACTTGAAAGCATTTAACAGTGACATCAAGATCTAAGAAGACCTGCCATTCATGTGCCAATGAATGACTCAATCAATCAGTTAGCCAATCCATACTGAGCACCAATTGTGTTCATCTCTGATAAAAGAAGTAAATGCCAATGTTCGTACTGTTCTTGAGCTTTGATTCTGGGCAAATGTACCATTTAAATTTGCTGAAATTTGGGTTTCTCAACTAAGATTGTCAAAAGTAATTACTTCTGATTCAGTTACCTTAAAGAGTTACTATTGAAAAGAAATGGGACAATGTACGCAATATGATTTTGAAAAGTTCCTTTATAATATAAAAAATCACTGTACCTGAAAGATGGTGGCTGTTTTTCTTTTGTTTATTTCTCTGGGCCACCAAGTATTTAGGAGCATAATAAGACTTATACCTTATGGGATTTGAAAGTATCATAAAACAGAAGCTAAGATTCATAGTACAGGCACGTATTTCCAAATCAAATGAATGAAAATCTCAAACAAGTCCCTAAGGATGGAACAGCTCCACATGTTTGCTTCTTTCAGAGTCCTGCTATCTGTCTGTCTGTCTAGGGAACACTTGCTCCCTCTTGGGAACACCATGCATTAAGTAGAACATGCAAATGAAATTTGCTCTTATTTCAATGTGCTCTTTTCCTACTGTAGAACATGTATGTGGAGATATTCATGATAAGATGATATCTGTATTCTAATTCAGCGTGTGACAGAGGAGAATCCAATAGCTCATTCTGTGATAGCTACTCTCACTCTTCATTTAAAATATGGGCTAATGCATCACACTGTAGTCATTTGAACTACAAGGTCAGTGGTTCAAACTCACCAGCTGCTCCTTGGAAACCCTATACAGGGTTGCTATGGGTCAGAATCGACTGAATGACACTTAACAACAACAACAACACTGATAATTTAGTGGCTTTCTTCCCAGGAACTTGAAGAACTTCCTGTGTAGTCTCCACCATCCAGCTGCTGCTGCTGTTCCCAGGTGGGGGGTGTTATACACAAGTTGAGAGGAAGTCAGTCACCGTAAATAGCTTTGGTGTGTATGTGGCTCCCAGAGCAAATTAGAATCCATCTATTAGTGAATCTCTATTGAGTTTCTTAGGATATATGTAGAGCTATCTCTAAGGATTAAAGGGGGAAAGGACTTAGACACCAACAGTCTGGCTATATCAATAGGCCTATCATACACAGGACTTCTGGTGAGGCTCTGTAGGATCAGCACAATACTGCAAGTTTGGTTTGAACGACAAGGTTGGTTGTTCAAACTTATCAGTCCTTCTCAGAAACCCTTTACTGGGTCACTGTGAGTCAGAACCAACTTGACACTCAACAACATCACACAAAGGCAATTAGAGAATAAGATTGCACACAGATGGTATAAAATGTATCTTCCAGATATATTGTTTTATATATATTTCACATTTCCTTTAGTCTTCCCTTTTAGTGGGGTCAACGTCTATAATTACAAAGTCTATAATTCTAGTTGATTCTGACTCATAGTGGCCCTATACATAGTTGAACTGCCAACTTTGCAGGTAGCAGACCAATGTTTATCCTTCAGTGTCACACAAGGACTCCTCTCTACCATTAGAGTATAAATTTGAGGGGGACAAAAATCTAACTTATGGGATCACTTCATCCTATTGTTTAAAATCCTTGAGTGGAGTTTTTCATCAGACCATGAGAGAATTTTCTGTATTATACTTATCCTCTGTGATAAACAATGAAGACACTGGGAAAATATAGACATATATAAAAGGACCGTTTTAAATATCAGAAAGCAAGTATTGCAGAATTATGATTACAGATAGAAGAGAGACAAACAAGGTAAGACCTACAACCTGGGGGATATTTTAGACTGCAATGCAGAGAGGAGAAACCTGAGCAGATTGGCCTTGCTGAGTTAAGGAGATAAAGACTGAATTTCAGAAAGGCTGAGGAAATTGGAATCTGCAGGACAGAAAACCTTAGGGGAGGGAATTACACAGAAGCACAAGGAAGGGGTTTCCTTTAGTCTTTGTTGAGTAGTTATTTGTGCATTAATAGGATAAAACTTCATGAGATGGGACCAAGAACAATTATCGGAAGCTCTAAATCAGACAATGTCCATAGCTCAAGAGGACTGGAAGGTATTTCAAATATAAACATTGAGTCATTATTGAATATCCAATGCATTTTATAAAGATCCTGGAAAAGTTGCACCTTTATAGTAAAGCAAAAGTAGTCCTAGAGGCAAAACTATTATAAATATACTCAATGAAAACAGAAAACAAGCCATTACAGTAATAACTAATTATAGAAATATAATTGCACAACAAAATAAATATGAACAATATTTAAAGGAGGCTAACAAAAGCCAGTCAACATGTGAAATTCACAATGTCTAGTAGCCAGTCATAAATTACTAGAAATGCAAAGAAGCAACAACATATAACCTATTGTTGTTGTTAGGTTCCATCGATTCGGTAGGTACCAACTCATAGCGACCCTATGCACAACAGAATGAAACACTGCCTGATCCTGGGCCAACCTCACTACTGTTGCAACGCTTGAGTCCATCGATGCTGCCACTTGGCCAACCAATCTC
>NW_006408622.1:40690-48748 GCF_000296735.1 Chrysochloris asiatica
CTTTCACATGCATATAAGGTTATTGAAAAAAACATGGCTTGGGTCAGGCACACCTTAGTCCTCAAGCTGACATCTTTGCTATTCAACACTTTAAAAAGGTCTTGTGCAGCACATTTGCCTAATGCAATATGTTATTTGTAGGCATGTGAAAAAAAGGTAATCAACAGAAACAGATTCAGAAATGACAGAGATGTAGGAATAGCAGAAAGGATGAAAGGACAAAGACATTACATAGACTAACAAAGAGAAGAATGGCAGAACGGCTGCAAATTTCTGTTCAAAACAATACAACTCAGAACAAATTGAATGATATTTTTAACATGCTGAAAGAAGAAAAGAAAACTGTCCAATTTGAATGTCATGAAAAGCAAAAATATCTTTCAAAAATAAAGGCAAAATAAAGATCTTTGCAGATGAACAATGCTATTGTTAGGTGCCATCAAGTTAGTTCAGACTCAACAAATTCTATGTTCAAAAAAATGAAACACTGTCTGATACGGTACCATTCTCACAGTACTTCCTATGTTTGAGCCCATTGTTGTAGCCACTGTGTCAATCCATCTTGTTGTAACTCTTTCTCTTTTTCTCTTACCCTCTATTTTACCAAGCATGATGCCGTTTTCCAAGGACTGGTGCCTCCTGATAAAATGTCCATAGTAGGTGAGACAAAGTCTTATCCTCACTGCTACAGAGCATTTTGACTGTACTTCTTCCAAGACAGATATGTTTGTTCTTCTGGTAGTCTATGGTATATTCAATATTCTTTGCCAGCACCATAATCCAAAATGCATTAATTCTTTTTCCATTGTCCCTATTCATTGTCTATCTTTCATACGATGGTGGTGGTGGTTATATGCCGTGGAGTCGGTTCTGATTCACAGCAACCCTGTACAGGGTTTATGAGACCGTAAATCTTTATGGGAGCAGAAAGCCTCATCTTTCTCCCACAGAAAAGCTGGTAGTTTCGAACTCCTGATCTTAAGGTTCGCAGCCCAATTTGTAAACACTACGCTACCAGAGTGCTTATATTCTACAGGGGAAAAAAAAAATCTAACATTAAATATTCACCTAAATAAATATGTAATGCAGAAGTATTATGGGTATTGTTGTTGTTGTTGTTAAGTACCATTGAGTTGGTTCCGACCCATAGTGACCCTGTACAGGGTTTCCGAGTCTGTAAATCTTTACGAGAGCAGAAAGCCTCATCTTTCTCCCGCGGAGCGGCTGGTAGTTTTGAACTGCTGACCTTGAGGTTCGCAGCCTTATTCGTAACCACTGCGCTACTAGAGCTCCTATTGTGGGTATTAGGAAGGGAAATTAAATGGAACAATTTAATTAAATGGAACAATTGTTGTTGTTGCTGCTAAGTGCCATCGAGTCGGTTCCGACCCACAGTGACCCTGTATAGGTTTTCTGAGGAGAAGCTGGTGAGCTTGAACCACCGACCTTGCAGTTCAAACAGCTTTGCAGTCTGGCTCACTGACTCACAGCGCCACAGCAGGACTCCAAATGGAACAATTATAGGGGATAATTTAGAGGCAGAAATGAGAAACCTTTGGGGAGGAAGGAGTAGAAATTGTGTTGTTAACGTGCCATCAAGTCAGTTCCAACTCACAGCGACTTTGTATAGGGTTTTTGAGGAGAGGCTGGTGGGTTTGAACAACTGACTTTGCAGGTAGCAGTCCAGTGCTTGTCTTACAGCACCACATTGTTGTTGTTGTTGGTAAGTGATGTTGAGTCAGTTCAGACTCATAACGACCCTGTATAAGGTTTTCAAAAAGCAGACATTAGTCAGGTGAAAATCAAGACTTTGTAATTTAGAATATTGAGTGTGTAGTTTTATCTCATTTTGATTTTAAAATTACATTTCTTTGATGAATAATGAGTTTGAGCCTTTGAACAAGTACACTTCTACTTATAGTTTGTTGAAAATTTAGATCATAAATAGTGTTAAATTTGTCAAATCATTTTTCTGCATCTACTAAAAAAGGGTATGTTTTTAAATTTTTTTTCTGTGAGTGTGATGAACTATACTGATTCTCAAAAGCCAAAACAAACCTTATATCCTGAAGTAATTAATTCCTTCTTGGTCAGGGTTATACAAGGGAGCTTCCAAATGTTCATGAGAAAATGAAATGAAAAGATAGGGAGTTTTTATATGAACTTTTTGAAGTTTCCTCATATTGTCCATCTCATATACTGCTGGATGTGATTTGCTAATATTTATTAAGGAAAAGTAGTCTGAACAGAATGAAACACTGCCCGATCCTGTGTCATCCTCACAATTGTTGTTACATTTGAGACCATTTCACCAGGACCTTCTTTTTCACTGACCCTTCAATTTACCAAGCATGATGTCCTTCTCCAGCGACTCGTTCCTCCTGATAACATGTCCAAAGTATGAGAGATGAAGTTTCACCATCCTGGATTCTAAAATACATTCTGACTAAAGTTCCTACAGGACAAATTTGTTTGCGTTTCTGGCTGTCCATGGTACTTTTTTTAATATTCTTCTCCAACACTATAATTCAAATTCACTGAGTCCTCTATGATTTTTCTTCTTCAGTGTCCAACTTTCACATGCAATGACGTGACTGAAAGCACATTAGCTTGAATCAAGTACACATTAGCCCTCAAAGTGATATATTTGCACTTGGACACTTTGAAGAGGTCTTTTGCAGCAGGTTTTTATAATAATACATCATTTGATTTCTTGATTGTTGCTTTCATGGATGTTGATTATGGATCCAGACAAAACGTTAATCTTTTCTCCATTTATCTTGACAATACTTATTGGTCCAATTGTGAGGATTTTTGTTTTCTTTATATTGAGGTACAATTCATAATGAAAGCTCTAGTCTTTGTTCTTCATCAGTAAGTATTTTAAGTCCTCTGTGCTTTCAGCAAGCAAGGTTTCTCACTTCCATATTGCAGGTTGTTAGTAAGTCTTTCTCCAATCCTGATACAATATTCTTCTTCATATAATCTATCTTCTTGGATATTTGCTCAGCATTCAGATTGGTTATGGTGAAAAATGTAACCTTAGTGCACACTTTTCCTGATTTTAAAGCATTCAGTGTCCCTTTGTTGTGTTTGAACCACTTTCTCTTGGTCTACATGCAGGTTCCTTATGAACACAATTAAATGTTCTGGAATACCCACTCTTCACAGTGTGATCTATAGCTTGAGCTTTATCCACACAGTCAAAAGCCTTTGCATAGTCATCAAAGCACAGGTAAAGGTCTTGCTGACATTCTCTGTTTCAGCCAAGATCCATCTGGTGTCAGCTGTAATGTCTCTTGTTCCATGTCCTAACTGAATCCAAATAGAACCTCTGGCAGTTTCCTGCCAATATACTTTTTGTTTGTTGTTTGTTTTGTTTTGTTTTTACTGACCACGTTGCTTTTTATTGAGAATGTATTTATCCATGGGATCTGATATCTAATGGCGCCATAAGATAAGCATTTGATCGCAAGGCAGAAGGTCAGCGATTCAAATTCACTGGCTGCTCCTTGGAAACCCTATACAGGGTCGCTATGAGTCGGAACAGACTCCACGACACTTAACAACTACAACAAATATTTAAAATCAATGAGATCTAATTTATCGATGGATCAAATAACACATTAGCATTTTAATATGACTTCAGAGCCTGGAAGATACTTTGAAAGCTATCATCTTACTGGATTCTTCAACCACTTTCTAAATTTAGGTATGACAAGTCTCATTATTAAATTATTATTAATTGTTAAACTAAGAATTAGAGAGGTGGCTCCTTGAAGGAAACTGGATTATCCTTGTGTATGTCAGACATCTGCACCATTTGACTAAATAATTCAGTGCTAGTGCTTGCTTGGAGCCCTAGTGTGGAATTGCAGGATAATTCACCTGACGTTCACACCTGCCAGCTGTACCTTGAAACCCTTATACAGGGCCGCTAGGAGTCAGAACCAACTTGATGGCACCCAACAACAGCAAAGGTGATTGCTTGGAAGCGATGGGGCTCTGTAGGACAAGCACTGGACTGCTAACTCCAAGGTCAGCAGTTTGAGCCCACCAGCCACTTCTCAGGAGAAAGATGAGACTTTCTGCTCCCATAAAGATTTACAGGATCACTATGAGTTGGAACTGACTGGAAGGCACCCAAGGACAACAACAGTTGCTTAATACCTCATAGAGCTGACTAGGGCTGTCTTACTGTGTGCCTGCCCCACCCCTGCCCTGAAGGACAAAGACATCTCAGAGTTATTGTATCCTTAGAATCTACCAGGAAGGTAACAGATTGAGCAGCACTTCTTTCTCTCAAAGATTCAAATGGAAGAGTCCAGGTTGCTGTGAATGCACATGGCGCACCAATAGAGAAGGCTACCTGCCAGGTGCTCCAACATCTCAGGACATTTATTTCAGAGCTGGCTAGTGGAGATGAGGCAGTGGCTGTTGCTGGAAGGCTCTTTGGTGTATGCAGAAGAATTGGGCCATGGAGCAACAGGGGGCTTTGTTTCTCTATGTTGTTGTTGTTGTTAGGTGCCATTGAGTTGGCACTGACTCATAATGACCCTATACACAACAGAATGAAACACTGCTCGTTCCTGGGCCAACCCCACAACCCTTGCTAAGCCTGAGCCCACTTATGCCACCACTGTGCCAGTCCATCTCACTGGGGGGTCTTCCTCTTCTTTGCCCACCCTTCACTTTACCAAATATGATACCTTCTCCAGGGACTGGTCTCTCCTGATAATATGTCCAAAGTATTAGAGATGAAGTCTGGCCATTCTATCTTCCAAGGAGCATTTTGGCAGCACTTCTTCCAACACAGGCCGACCTGTTCCTTTGGTAGTTCTTGTTACTTTCAATATTCTCCTCCAATACCGCAACCCAAATGCATCAATTCTTCTAAGGTCTTCCTTATTCATTGTCCAGCTTTCACATGTATATGAGGTTATTGAAAATACCATGGCTTGGGTCAGGTGCATCCCAGTCCTCAAACTGACATCTCTGCTCTTCAACACTAAACAGGTTTTTTGCAGCAGATTTGCCCAATGCAATATACCATTTCTCTATAAGGCCCCTCAATCCAGCTTGAGTCTTCTGCCTGGGGCCTTCATATAGTTCAAGAACATCTGTCTAGCAGCTGTAGCATCCCACTTAATGATGCTACCTTGATTGAGCATCTTCCTTGTATTGGACCCTCATTCACATTCTCTGAGTTAATTTCACAAGCAGTGCAATGAGGATGAGATTATTGTCTTCATTCTATAGATGAAAAGACTGGGCCCACAGAGATCACATTGCCAAGGCCACACTGCTGGGAAGTGTTGGAGATGGGGTTGGAATCCAGATCTGTCTGATTCAAATAAAAAAGCCACACTGATTCCTTTCCTTTAACTTCTGAGGTTCATGAAGTCAAAGGGCTGAACAGAAGATTTCAAAGGGTGACTAGAGAAAACAGAGTAAAGTATCCTAATCAATTGTGCAAAAACCAAATGGAAAGAACTCGCTCAACATTTCTCAAGCTGAAAGAACTGAAGAAAATTTCAAGCCTCAAGTTGCAATATTGAAAGATTCTGTGGACAAAATATTGAACAATGCAGGAACCATCAAAAGAAGAAGGAAGAAACGCAGAGTACTAAAAAGAACTGGTGAGTGTTCAACCATTTCAGGAAGTTGTGTATGATCAAGAGCTGATGTGATAAGAGAAAGAAATCCAGGCTGCAATTGAAACATACCAATTGAACTGTTTCAATAAATGGATGTAACGCTGGAACCTCTCACTGGTCTATGCCAAGAAAATTAGAAGACAAGCTACCTGATCAACCAATTGGAAGAGATCCATATTTATGCCCATTCCAAAGAAAGGCAAACCAATAGAATAAGGATGTCAAACAGTATCATTAATGTCACACATAAATTAAAAACTGGATGATAATTCAAAAATGGATGCAGCAGTACATCAATAGAGAAAAGTGCAAGCCAGATTCAGAAGAGATGTAGAACCTGGTATATCATTGCTGATGTCAGATGAATCTTGGCTGAAAGCAGAAAATATTAGAAATATGTTGACCTGTGTTTTACTGATTATGCAAAGACAGTCAACTGTGTGGATTGTAACGAATTACAGATAGCATTTTTGAGAAGAATGACAATTCCAGCACACTTAATGGTGCTCAGGCAGAAGTTGTACCTAGAATAAGAGGCAGTCATTTGAACAGAACAAGGGGATGCTTGCATGGTTAAACATAAGGAGAGATGTGAACCAACCTTATGGCCTTTTACCATACTTACTCAATTTGAATGATAAGCAAATAATGCAAGAATCTGTACTATAGGAAGAAGAGCACAGCATCAGGATTGGAGGGAAACTCATAAAACAATTTGAAATATGCAAACGACACAACCTGGCTTGCTGAATGCAAACAGAAATTGAAGCACTTACTGATGAAACTCAAAGACTACAGCCGTCAGTATGGATTACAGTGCACTGCAATATAAAGAAAACAAAAATCTTCACAACTGAACAACATCATGATAAATGGAGAAAAGATTGAAGTTGTCAAAGTTTTCTTTTTACTTGGATCCACAATTAATACCCATGGAAAGAGTAGCCAAGAGATCAAACTACATAATGCATTGGGCAAATGTGCTACAAAAGACCTCCTCAAAGTGCTAACAAGCAGAGCTGTCACTTTGAAGACCAAGGTGCACCTGGCCCAAGCCATGGTATTTTCAATTGCTTCACATGGACAGAGTCTTGGCATGGCACCTTAGGATAAGTACTCGACTTCAGGGTCGGTTTGAACCACAGGGTGGACAGTTCAAATTCACCAACCATTCCGTGGAACCCTATGCAGGGTCGCTGTGAATCAGAACCAACTCGATGGCACTTTACAGCAACAAAACACATGCTGGACAGTAGCTAAGGAAGACCAGAGAAGAACTGATGCCCTTGAATTATGGTGCTGATGAAGAACATTGACTATATCATATGCTATCAGAAGAATGAACCAATCTGTGTTGGAAAAAGTCCGGCCAGAAATGAGTCCTAAGAAATGAGGAGAGTGAGACTTCATCTCATGTACTTTACACATGTTATCGGGAACAGTGCAACACTGGGCTCAACCACAGCAATGATTGCCAGGCTGCACAGGACTGGGCAGTGTTTTGCTTTCTTGTACACAGGGCTATCGTGAGTTGTACCCAACCCAACAGCACTCAACACCAACAACCCCTCTTTGTATTCTGGTCACTGCTGCTTTAAAATGCCTTAATATTGGGGGCAGGGATGGGGGTGGTATGCTGAGCCTGTAGCACACCGCTTGCTATCAGGATTGAATGACAATCACTATGACAGCATTTCTTACCTGCTTCTTTCAAGTAGGAAGGGCTCTGTCCAGGTCCCTACATTGCCAGGACATGGAAACAGACCCCCTGCTCCCTTTTGTGGTTGTCTTGTTTCCCCTCCTCTGAGCAATATGCTCAGACCCATAGTGCCAGCCTTGAAGGTGGCTCCTCATGGAATGAGAAGACACTTAAGAGGGCAGCAAGAGGGTATCAGACTGCACTGGCCAGATGAGGCCAGAGACTGAAAGAGGGTAAGGCAGGAGCCCCACACCATGTGTGAAAACCCCAGACTCTGACATGTTCTGTAGCCCTCAGAGCAACCTGATGCTCCAGGGATTCCTAAAGTGTCATTTTATGAAAAGCATCCAGTTTCATAAGGGTGCTCAGGAACATGGGTGTGGCCCAGACTTGACTCCCCTTATAGGGTTGGGAGGTTATCTTATTACCTTATAAAGACCTAGCAGTCTAGTGGGCATGAGACCCTGGACATACTTGTCAAGGACTGTGAGTGCAGTTAGGGTAGGAGCACACAGGAGCTTGGGCCAGGACCCCAAAGACCTGACTCGATCAAGCTGCCATTAAGCTGGCCTCTGACTCAGGATGTCCCCAGGTCCCCCTTCAGAACAAGACAGTGCCCAAATCTGAGTCATCCCCATAGCCACTTACACATCCCATTGTTGTATTTGATCTACAGGGTTGCCACTGATTTTTTTTTTTTTT
>NW_006408622.1:50188-51157 GCF_000296735.1 Chrysochloris asiatica
AATGGTATGCAATGGAAGCCAAGATTCAAAACACAGCCATGCATCTTAACATTATTTCCCCCTTTTGCCCATTCCAACCATTTCTTAATGCCTGTATTTCAGAGCCCTGTTGTTCCAAGGTTGTGCATACATCATTATTTAACTTTGTCCCACTTAACCCATGCAAAGCATCCTAATTGTTTTCCCATCCACCTTGTTCTACCATTCCCCACCCCCTTCTTGTGTATTACCCCCCTCCCTAGCACCCAAACTATCCTGTATCTATTCCATACCCTGTGCTCCACCTACCATTCCCTCCCCCTCATCCCCCCACATCTCAATAACCAGCAAAGAATTCCTCTCCCCTCTTTAATATGGGTTCTTTTTCTAAGTCGTTTACAGTAGTGGTCCTATGCAGTATTTCTCTTTTTGTGATTGACTAATTTCACTCAACATAATGTCCTCAAGGTCAATCCATGTTGTGCGGTGGCTTGCAGTTTCCTTGTTATTCTTCAAGGTAGCACAATATTCTATTGTGTATGTATCACAGTTTATTTATTCATTCTTCAATTGATGGGCACTTAAGCTGTCTCCATCATTTTGCTATTGTACATAGTGCTGCTATGAACATTTGTGTGCATATATCTATTTGTGTTATGGCTTGCATTTCTTGTGGGTAAATACCAAGTAAAGGAATTGCTAGATCATAAGGTATTTCTATTTTCAACCTTCTGAGGAAGCACCATATTGCTTTCAAGAGAGGTTGGACCATTTTGCAGTCCCATCAGCAATGCAGAAGCACCCCAGCCTCTCTATATCCTCGCCAGCATTTATTGTCTTCAAGGAAGACTCATTAACAACCTGCGATACACAGATGATACAACCTTGTTTGCTGAAAGTGAAGAGGACTTGAAACATTTACTTATGAAGATCAAAGAACACAGCCTTCAGTATGGGTTGCATCTCAATGTCAGAAAAACAAAAATCCTC
>NW_006408622.1:74700-88924 GCF_000296735.1 Chrysochloris asiatica
GCAACTTGATTGTGGTAGTGTTCATTTGCTGGGAATGTTCTCCTCAGTACCTGTACCATCCTCAGTCTTGTCTTTTCCTTTCCACCGCACCTCTGAGACTGTCTCTGTCTTGCAACTCTCCCAGAAATCCCTCCTAGTATGTATCACTTGATGCTGGCTAGCTGATGGTGGTGAGGTGAAAAGAGGCTGTTTCTGATGTTGTGATCAAGATTAGTATTAGGCACAGGGGATATTTGTACATGAATATTTACCTTTGCTGCAAACATACCCATGTGGTTGTTGTTGTTGTTAAGTGCCATCAATTCAATTACAACCCAAAGTGACCCTGTACAAGGTTTCCAAGGAGTAGCTGGTGAGCTTGAACCACCAACCTTACAGTTCAAACGACTTTGCAGTCGAATGCACTAGCCCACAGTGCCACACCAGGACTCAATGAATATGAATGTGGTAGTGCATTGTTATTGTTAAGTGCTTTGGAGTTGGTTTTGAATCATAGTAACCCTGTATAGATGTACAAGCCTTTTTAAATTATTTGAGGGACTAGAAAGCCTCAGCTTTCTCTGTGGAGCAGCTGGTAGACTATAACCACTGACCTTGCAGTTTTCAGTCCAGTGCATAACTTATGGAGCCATCACACTCCTTCTGATGGAGCATATAGGGAACAATATTACGAAAACCTCTTAGACATTACCAAACACCTGAGGGAATGAGTGGCTTGGCTTGGTGACTTAGGACCATAGCCCCAGGGGACACCATCATCAATTAGCATAACATAGTCCACAAAGACAATGTTCGACATCTTACTTTACTGAATAGTAACTGGAATCTTAAAAGTTCATGAGTGGCCATCTAAGGTGCAACTATTGGTCTCTCCCTGTCCGGAGGAAAAAAAGAGTGATGAAAATAGAAGACACATGGAAGCAGTTAGTCCAGTGGATTAAAGAACTATGTGAACATCAGTCTTCATGACCCTGAGACCAGAAGAACTCAATGGTTCCTGGCAACCACAACTAATGGCTGCATTAGAAGATCCTGGAAAATGTAGAACAAAACTCAAAATCATAAGATAGACCAGGTTTACTGGTCAGACAGAGACTAATGGAACCTTGGGACTATGACCCTTAGTCACCTTTATATCTGGAATTGAACTCATCCCTGTGGGTTCAGCCAAGCAATAAATAGGTATACAGGGCAGACACCAACAACACTAATGAGATATGCACACCATAGGATGGTCAACCCTTCAATAGCAAAAGGGCAACATTTCCCTAAGGACAAATTCTGAAGGGTTGGTATAAAAGGAAGAAATGGGATTAGTAAGGTTACATTGATGGGGTTGTCATGGTTGAGATGAATACATGTATATGTAAATTGATGATTTGCTCTATTAACAAGGAAAAAATTAAAAATTGAAAAAAAGAAAAATATCCCTGGACTCTGTTATGTGGATTTCTCAAGTGTTTCTGTTCCTCTGTGGGCATTATTTCTAAGCCCATTAGAACATCATACAAAAAGAATGTAAACAGTTATTAAGAAGACAAGAAAGAAGGAAAAGATCAAAATGGATGTCAGGAGAGACTCTGAAATGTGCTATCAAGTATAGAGACGCTAAAGCAAATGGAAGAAGTGAAGAGGTAAAAGAGATAAATAGAAAATTTCAAAGGACAGCGAGAGAAGAAAAAGTAGAATATTATCAAGAAATGTGCAAATACCTGGAATTAGAAAACCAAAAGGGAAGAACATGCTCAGAATTTCTCAAGCTGAAGGAAAGGAAGAAAAAAAATCAAGTTTTGACTTGTAATATTGAAGGATTCTATAGGCAAAATATTGAATGCTGCAGAAAGTATCAAAAGAAGATGGACAAAATACACGGAGTTAAGGTACCAAAAAGAAATGGTCACTGTTCAACCATTCCAAGAGGCAGTGTATGATCAAGAGCCAATTTTACTGAAGGAAGAATTCCAAGGTGCACTGAAGGGGTTAGCAAAGAACAAGGCTCAGGGAATTGATGGAATACTAATCGAAATCTTTCAACAAACTAAAACAACTCTGGAGGCACGCATTCATCTATGCCATGAAATTTGGAAGGCAGTTTACCTAGCCAAATGATTGGAAGAGATCCATATTTGTGCCCATTCCAAAGAGAGGTAACCCTATGGAATGTGGAAATCATAGGGAAATATCATTAATATTGCATGCAAGTAAAATTTTGCTAAAGATAACTAAAAATGGCTGTAACAGTAAATTGACAAGAAACTGCCAGAGGTTCAAGCCAAACTCAGATGAGTACATGGAATGACGGATATCATTGCTGACATCAAATGGATCTTGGCTGAAAACAGAAAATACCAGAAAGAGGTTTTCCTGTGCTTTATTGTCTATGCAAAGGCTTTTGTTTGCGTGGATCCAGACAAGTTATGGATGACATTGAGGAGAATTATTATTCTATTCTCCTCAATATTCTTAATTATACTAATGAGGAACCAGTAGATAGAACAATAGGCAGTTGTGTGAACAGAATAAGGAAACACTGAAAGATTTAAAATCAGGAAAGGTGTGTACCAAGGTTGTATTCTTCCACCATATTTACTCAGTCTGTAAATTTAGCAAATAATACAAGAATGTGGATTATATGAAGAGAAATGTGGCATCAGGATTGGAGGAAAACTCATTAACAAGCTGTGAAGTGCAGATGACACAACCTTGCTTGTTGAAAGTGAAGAGGACTTAAAATATTTATTGATGAATGTCAAAGACTACCGCCTTTGGTATGGTTAGCACCTCACTGTAAAGAAAATAAATATCCTCATCACTGGACCAATGAAAAACATCAAGTAAAATTGAGAAAAGATTGAAGTTGTTAAAGACTTCATTTTGATTGGATCAACCATCAACATTCATGTTGATTATGCAATGTATTACTTAAGGCGAATTGGCTACACAAGAGCTCTTTAAAGTGTTTAAGAGCAAAGACGTCAGTTTGAGAACTAAGGTGTACCTGGTCAAAATCATGGCATTTTCGGTAGCCTCATATGTATGTAAAACTTGGACAATCAATAAAGAAGACCATAGAAGAATTGATACCTTTGATTATAGTATTGGAGGAAATTATTAAAAGTGCCATGGACTGCTAACACAACAAACAAATCTGTCTTGGAAGAAGTACAGCCAGAATGCTCCTTAGAAGCCAGGATGGCCAGACTTCATCTCTTGTTCTTCAGACATATTATCAGGAGGGATCAGTCACTGGAGAAGGGCATCATGCTTGGGAATGTAGAGGGTCAGCAAAAAAGAGGAAGACCCCTAGTGAGACGGATTGGCACAGTGGCAGCAGCAATGGGCTTAATTGTAGCAGTGATTGTGAGGTTCATGCAGGACAGGACAGTGTTTGCTCTTTTGTACATAAGATTGCTGTGAGTCACTACTGACTCTATGGCACTTAACAAAAACACCCTCTTTCCTTTTGTCCCTGTCATAGCCTTGTGAGACTTGTTGAGAAAACACCATCCCCTATATCTGTGGCTCCCAGGAGTAGTTTTTAAGCTCTATCACTAGCCTGCACTTATCCTTCATCTCAACTATTCTGCCTGAGTTCTTGTTGGTATCTGTCTGGCTGTTTCTGTTCCAGGTAAACAAGTGATCATGTGTGTAATCTCTTGTAGTCATCTGTTTCTCCCCAGATTTCAGGGTTCAAGAAGTGACACTCCACAGCTCTCTACCTTTATGAGAGGAAATCAGAAGTAGTCACGATGGATTTTTATTGATCTGTCAGACCGATAATAGAATGTTCCCCTCAGTTAGTAACAACACAGAGCTAAGCATTACTGTGACTTCTGTCACCATCTATAGTACTGCCTGTTCTTGAATTTTATATAAATAGAACCATCCACATGAAACTTTCTGTCTTTGGTGTCTTTTCACAGCACTATATTTTATATATTCATCCATGTTCTTGTGTGTCTCAGTAATTTTTTCTTTCTATTGCTTTGAATACGTAATTGTATGAAAATACTGTACTTTTTTTCCATAATCCAAATTATGAAAAGTTGTTTGTTTCCAGTGTATAGCAATTATGAACAAAGCTGCTCCCTTGAAATTTTAAGTGTGGCAGAAACAGGATAAAAACAGTAAGAATTGAAAGTACAAACAGAATGAACTAGTTTTTCACATCTGAGAGGGTTTTAATATTTAAGCTCCAGAGTAGCTGTACAGAATTAGACCTGTTTTTCTATGAGGCAAATTGTAGTTCATCTCTGGTCTTTGATGTGGGAGATCTAGATTCAGGTTATCATGAACTGAGAACTGACTCAATGGTGCTAAAAATAACAGTGTTTTTTTCTTTGTCGTAATAGTGCAAAAAACAAGTAGTGGCTAATAGAATCTAATGATGCTTCTTCACTAAAATCTTATCATTCTTTCCTGGATTTACTCAGAGTCTTTGTTCACCTTTGCCCTTCTTGCTTCATGTGCCAAATACTGAGGGATGGAAAGCCACATTTATCTTGACCAACACACAGTCTCTGCTAAAAACAGATCCTTTGAGTGCATAGAATCAAACACCCTTTTATTCTCATGGCAGTTTACTGACACCTGAGACCATTCTTAAAGCCATAGTACAGAAGAATAAGTCTAAATTATAAATAAAAAATGACAATAAAAATAATTTCTAGATACACTTCATTTCCTTCATAATACTTCCCATTCTTTAAGGTATGTTCTACCTCTTCCCAGAGACAACAAATAAGTCTCAACTTAGTACAGGGTGATCCAGTGATTCCATCAGTAAGCCACTTCTGGGGTAAATACCTCATTTAAAAAACATAAGTTTTCATTATTATTGCCTTTTATTATCATTATCTTTGTAAATCTTATTTTTAGTTGTCTTTGGACATATTACATATAAGCTTACAGATGTATTTTAATTCCATCAAATATACATAAAAAAAACATAAACTGTAGAAATTTACTCCAATGATGAAAAGTTGGGTGAAATTAGCACTTAGTTGAGGTAATTCTAATAATTGTAGTTTTGTTTTGTTTTTTTTGTGTCAATTGGTCAGTTATCCTAATAATTCTAATAATAATAAGCCTAGTGGAGTCACAGAGCCCTAGTGTGACACTGTAGGTTAATGCACCAGACTGCAAAGATGTTTGAACTGCAAGGTCAGTTCAAGCTCACCAGCCGCTCTTCAGAAACCCTATACAGGGTCGCTATGGGTTGGAATCAACTTGACTGCACTTAACAACAACAATAACAGAGTCATGGTGTAGCACTGTGGGTTGATGCACTGGACTGCAAAGTTGGTTTGAACTGCAAGGTCAGTGGTTCAAGCTCACCAGCCACTCCTCAATGCATCGAAACCAACTCAAAGGTACTTACTAACTACCACCACCACCACAATAATAGTAACAGTATAGCCTATTATTGGAAGTAAAGCAGTGCAGTTAGAAAAACTTTATCAACTTGACTTTAAATTAACAACTGATGCTTGCGATGGTATGAAACACTGAATAAGGTCACACCCTAGTCTACAACGAAGCCACAGCTGTCAGACACAGGAACAGTTCCATTGCTTTATATATTTAGAGTTGAACATTACCCAATGCTCTATCCATTACAGCTCATGGCATGACTCTCATTGTAGACCAGGCCATAGCTTTCTGTATGGCAGTGTTTTGAACAGTTAATCATAAAATTGAACATCTTTGCATGAACATCTGAAAATGATAACATTAGTTCATCACATGCTATAACATTGTAGGTACATGTAGTATAGCTTAGCATTAGTAATATGTAAAACATGTTACTGGTGATAAGATGTACAAACCAACAACAAACCAGGTGACCCTAAATGTGCTTCATCATAATTAAACACAACATAAGTTGGAGTCCTGGTGTGGTGCTGTGGGTTAACATGCCAGACTGCAAAACCACTTGAACTTCAAAGTCGGCAGTTCAAGCTCACTAGCTGCTCCCCAGAAACCCTATACAGGGTTGCTATGGGTTGGAATCAACTCAACGGTACTTAACAACAACAACTACAAGTTAGGGATTACCTGTACTTAGTAAGGCCACTTGGGTCCACAATGAGTTTTCTTGTAATTCTCTGGGCACTGAGGTGAAATGATAGCAAATTCAGGTAGTGGCTAGGGAAGTAGGTTGCACAGACAGGTTCCACAGGTTTCTAGAGATCAAGGTTTCTAGAGATCAAGGTCTAAACAGGATCAGGCATTGGAGGAGACTTATCCTCAGGCTGGGAAATATTGGGTCTAAGAATGTTTCTGAGTCTGACCTCCATGAAGAGTGGAAGGGGCAGGGCTAGCACACCAGACAGGACTAGAAGACCCTGTTACCTGAGATATTTCCATCTAAGAGGCACCACTTTGTCAAGCATACACTCATTTCTGGAATTTTTGACCTCTGAGTGCTGGAAGATTCAGCATTCTTTTAGGATTCTTTTAGGATACTCTTTTAGGATTCTTTGAGCATTCTTTTAGGATGTCGCTTAACAATCATGATGAGATGAACTTGAAAGCTTGGAGGTTAGAAATGTTTAACTTCCCAAGAGAGTTCTGGAGTCCTGGTGTGGCACTGCAGGTTTACATGCTGGACTGCAAAGTAGGTTTCAACCACAAGATCGGCAGATCAAACTCATCAGCTACTCCTCAGAAACAATATACAGGGTCGCTATGCTTTAGAACTGACTCAACAGCACTTAACAACAACAAGTGAGCTTATAACTCATAATTGGGCTCCCCCCCAAACTCTGGTAGATCAAGACTGAATACTTGAATTTTGGTAGTCAAGTCATAGAATTCTCAGCGTCCATGCTGGAGACTGGCAGTTGACTTTTGGCCAAGCACCTCTTGACCAGTCAGCACCTGCCATTCAGTGGAGGCTGGTGAGCTACTGTGATGCTGAGCAGATTTCAATGAGGCATCCAACAGAAATGCACTAGGAAGAAAGGCCTAGAGAGCTAGTTCCTAAAACCAGTGAATGAAAACCCTATCAAATACAGTGTTCTGTTCTGCACTCTATTTTGGAATGGTACAGGACCATTGTGCATGAAGGTGCCACAGATTGGGGGCTGACTCAGTGTTAACTAGCAACGATAACATGTTGTAGTAAACATATTCATAACAACCAAGCTACCAACAAGAGAGGTGAGAGGGACAATGTGTTGGACTCATTTTAAGACAGTCTAGAGGCGTCTCATTCACACCCTCTCCTCATCTCCCCTGCTGACCTCTTTTCAGTAGCAAAGAGCTTCTAAACTTTGGTCATTGTTTGCAAATTTCTTATTCTGTTAGAGAACTCAAACATCTGAAGGAACTTGGCACTGCAGCCCCTTTGCCCTACTTACAACTAGGCAATCCCAACCCACACATTAATTATTCATTTTTTTATTAATACTTATAACTTGTTTTAGCTGAGTTTTATTCCTCTTAGATGTCTAAATGTTGAAATAAGTAAAATTCAAACTGTGATATATTTTTTTTAATGTGAAAATTTTAATAATTTGTATCTAAACTTGCCTTCTGCTATGGGAATTATATAATCAGATTTCCTTTAGAAACCAGTCTCTTTTGTGAAATTGCCTAAGAGATAGCATCTTCTGGGCAGAGACCTGGGGCCGCACATCTTTATCATGAATTTCTAGCACTACTACTCTCATAATGGCATTTGATAGCTTCACTTAATATGAATGACAATGTGTTATCAGCTAGAAAAAAGAAAGAAGAAATTTCTCTTTCCTTCTGACTCACTTATAGGATGGTGATCAAATCCATAAAAAAGAGTTGGGGGTGGTGGTGATTAACATTATATGAGCATGCATTAAGTTCTGGGTGTGATAGTGATAACTATATGTATAGATTTTTTAAACAACATCTACGGAGTGTTGGTGTGGCTCAGTAGGATAAGCCCTCACCTGCTAACCACAAAGTTGGAGGTTCAAACCCACTAGCAGGTCCTTGGACACCCTATACAGGGTCACTATGAGTCAGAACTGAGTGCACAGCACTTCACAACAACAATGTACTATTAGAGGAACCTTGGTAGCATCATGGGTTAAGCACTGTATTGATAATCACAAGATTGGCGATTCAAACCCACCAGTCACTCCACGGGAGAAAGATGAGGCTGTCTGCTCTCATGGACATGTGCAGTGTTGAGGTGGAAATTACTTGATGTCAGTGGGTTTAGGTTTGATTTATAGTACTAGTAAGGGGCCATGGGAACACAATAGTGAATTGCTCTGCTGCTAACTGCAAGGTTTGCAGTTTGAACCCACTACAAGCTCTACGGCAGAAAAGACTTGTCAGTCTGTTCCCATAAAGTTTGGTGGTGGTGGTGGTGGTGGTGGTGGTGGTATGCCGTTGAGTCAGTTCTGACTCACAATAACCTTGTATAGGGTTTCTGAAGCTGTAAATCTTTCTAGGATCAGAAAACCTTATCTTTCTCCCATGAAACTGACTGCAGTTAGCAGCCTAACTCAATCACTATACTGCCAGGGTACCTTCCCATAAGGATGGAAGACTAGGGAACACTGTGGGGCGTTTCTCCTCTGTCCTATAAGGCCTCTATGAGCCTGGATGTGTTTGATGATGCACAGCAACAGCCAGACATGGCCCCATTGGAGTTCATGGTGGTGCAAACAGTTAACATGTGTGACTGCTAACTGAAAGTCCATGCAAAGGTGCCTTGGGAAAAAGGTCTAGCAATCTACATTTAACAATCCAGCAATGGAAACACAGTTTTCCTCTGATTCACCTGGAACTACCATGAGTCAGAACTGACTTGAAGGCAACTAGTTTGTATAGTACTGTTGTTGTTATGTGCCATCCAGTCAGCTGTGACTCACAGTAACCTTATAAGGTTTCCTAGGAGTGGCTAATGTGTTTGAAATGCCAGTCTGATGTTTATCCTATTATGGTACAATTAAACCCAAATTCCTATCAAAGAAAGGTGGATCAGACAGGTTAACTGGGTACTCACTGTCTTACAGCCCACAAATGAAGGAAACAGGAGTATGGTCTGACTCCAAAGTTCATCTGCTTTCTTTTAAATCTATAAGATAAACACTGGAGATGATATCTCATTACTGTTTGAACTGCAAGGTCAGCAGTTCAAACCCACCAGTCACTCTTGGAGACCCTATACAAAGTCGCTATGATTCAAAACTGACTCGACAGCACACATCAACAGCTTAAACAAACAGCTGACAACTTTTTGGATCTTGTTGATGATGTTGTTGCTAAGTGCTATTGAGTCGGTTCCAATTCACAGTAATCCTATATAGGATTTCTCCGGAGCAGCTAGGGAATTTGAATCACTGACTTTGTGGTTCAAACCAACCTTGCAGTCCTGCAGTGCCACAAGGTCACTATAAGTTGTAGCTGATTTGACGTCACATAGCAACAGCCTCAAAATCCAGCTGACAAGTGTTTGGACCTTGTTGATTAGATAGCTGTAAATAAAAGCATTTGCTAAATATAATTTCAATGGGATATTATATTTATCTCTGGTCTTTCTTTCAATAAATATCTTTAGCCTTTCCAGGTTGGTCTGCATCTTTTCAAATGGGAATGTCCCACCACAGAAGGTTCTGAGTGGGACTCAGGATTACAACTAAGGTCCTACAAAGGCTTAACAAGAAGCCTGCATCCCTGGGAAAATTTTAATTCCCCTTTTAGCAAATCCAGTTATAGGTTGTAACCTGGTCTATAAAGCTTTCTGTAATTATAATGTGCAATATTCATTTCTATTACACTTAAATGTCTATTTTACAACAATAGGCAGGACGACCTAATATCCACAAGACAGTCAAACACCTAAATATTTTTGCCCTTCTTTACTCATTCAGACTACGTTGATCCCTGTATCAAAGAGCCCTGTTGTTCCAATTTACCTCAATTCTAGTTAGCCCATGTAAACCTCCCTAAGTGTTCCCCTGTCTTTTTTCATCATCTTACCCCCCTCGTCTTCTTGTTTATTGCCCTCCTCCTCATATATTACCCTCCCCATCACCCAAGCTATCATGTGTCTACCCCCTAACCTGTGAATTATTGTCCCCTCCTTTCCACTCTTGGCAATCATCAAAGAATTTTTCTCTTAGATTGGAAATGTTTTCTTAAGCTTTTACAATAACAGTCTTATGCAATATTTGTCCTTTTGTGCCTAATTTCACTCAGCATAATGTCCTCAAGGTCCTCAAAGTTTGTTATACAGTGTTTTGCAGCTTCATCGCTGTTCTTCAAGGTAGGGTAGTATTCCATTGTGTGTATATACCAAAGTTTGTTTATCCATTATTCCATTGATGGGCACTTAGGCTGTCTCCATCTTTTTGCTATTGGGAATAGTGCTACAATGAACATTGGCAAGCATATATCTACTCATGTTCTGGCTTGTATTTCTTGTGTATACCAAGTAGAGGAATTGCTGGATCATAATGTATTTCAATTTCTAACTTTTTGAGGAAGCACCATACTGTTTTCCAGAGTGGTTGAACCATTTTACAGTTCCACCAGCAATGTAAGAGGGTCCCAGTCTCTCCACACCCTCACCAGCATTTGTTGTCCTTTCCTTTTTTGAATTTTGTTGTTAATGCTGGGGTGAGATGATATCTCATTGCTGTTTTGATTTGCATCTCTTTATTGACTAATGATTGGAGTCCTGGTGTGGTGCTGTGGGTTAATGCACTGGACTGCAAAGTTGTTTGAACCACAAGGTTGGCAGTTCAAGCTCACCAGCCACTCCTCAGAAGCCCTATACAGGGTTGCTATGGGTCAGAACCAACTTAACAGCACTCAATAACAACAACAATGGCTAATGATTATGAGCATTTCTTCATATGTATGTTGACTGTCTGAATGTCTTCTTTGGTGAAGGGTCTGTTCATGTCCTGTGCCTATTTTTTAATTGGGTTATTTGTCTTTTCCTTGCAGAGGTGTTTTATCATCCTATACAGTTTAGAGATTAGTTCCTTGTCTGATATGTTGTAAAAAAAAAAAAAAAAATTCCCGTCTCTGGGCTATCTTCTTACTCTTTTGGTGAAATCTTTTGATGCACTAAGTTCCTAATTTTTAGTATTTTCCAGTCATCTAGTTTGTCTTCTATTGTTTGTGTGATTTTTGCAGTACTTGATAGTCTATATATGCTATGTATTGTTGTTGTTGTTAAGTGCTGTCGAGTTGATTCCGACCCATAGTGACCCTGTATAGGGTTTCCAAGGAGCAGCTGGCAAGCTTGAACTGCCGACCTTACAGTTCAAATGGCTTGGCAGTCTGGCGTATTAACCCACAGCGCCACACCAGGACTCCCATGCTATGTACAGATATAATGCAATCCCAATGCAGATTCCAACAACATTCTTTCAAGAGATGGAAAAACTATCACAAACTTTATATGGAAGGGAAAGAGACTGGGATAGCATGTATTAACATCTAATACATAGTACGTATTATGTATTAGCATACATAGCATGTATTAGCATCTAATACATGCTATGTATTGTTGTTGTTAAGTGTCGTTAAGTTGATTCCGACCCATAGCCACCCTATATAGGGTTTCCAAGGAGTAGCTGGTGAGCTTGAACCGCCGACCTTGCGGTTCAAACGGTTTTGCAATCTGGCACATTAACCCACAACGCCACACCAGGACTCCATGCTATGTACTGTTGCTGTTGTTGTTAAGTACCATGGAGTCAGTGCCGACTCATAGTGACCCTGCACAGGGTTTCAGAGGCTGTAAATCTTTACGGGAGCAGAGTGCCTCACCTTTCTCCCGTGGAACCGCTGATAGTTTTGAACTGCTGACCTTTATTTAGGTTGGCAATCCGACTCGTAACCACTACGCTACCAGAGCTCCTTGTATTAGAGCCCTTGAATTTGTCTCTATTTTTTCATTAATGATCTTTATAGTTCTGGAACTTACATTTAGGTCTTTAATCCATGTTAAGTAAGTTTTTGTAAATGGTGTGACATATATGTCTCATTTCATTCTTTAAGCAAATCAATTTCCAGTTTTGCCAGCACTGTTTGTTAAACAGATTATCTCTTCCCCATTTAATGAATTGTGGTACGTTATAAAGATCCATTGACTATATGTGGATGTATTTACTTCTGAATTCTCAATTTAGTTCCATTGATCTATGTATCTTTCATTGTACCAGTACTAGACCATTTGACCACTGTGGCAGTGTAATTTTGAAATCAGGAAGTGAGAAGTATCCCACTTTTTCTTAGGCAGTGCCTTGTCTATCCCAGGTCTCTTTCCCTTCCATATAAAGTCTGTGATTGTTTTTTTCCATCTCTTTAAAGAATGTTGTTAGATCTGCATTGGGATTGCATTATATCTGTTGATTACTTTGGATAGTATTGACATTCTCACAATGTGAGAATGGTATATACTTCCATTTTTGTGAATCTCATTTGGTTTCTTGTAGTAGTGTTTTGTAATTTTCTTTGTATAGGTCTTTGTTTCTATTTATTTATTTATTCCTAAATATTTTTCTTTGTTTCTATTTAAATATTTATTCCTAAATATTTCATCCTATGGATAACTATTATAAAAAGTAATTTTACCTCTTAATTTCATTTTCAGAGCTGTCTTTATTAGTATAGAGGAATCCAACTGATTTTAGTGTGTTAATCTTTTACACTGACACTTTCCTGAATCTTCCAATGAGTTCCAATAATATTTTTTTGCCGAGTCTTTGGAATTTTCCATGTATACGATCATATCATCTGAAAATAGAGAGAGTTTTACTTCTTTGCCAAAATGGATGTCTTTAATTTCTCTTTCTTGCCTTATAGCTCTGGCTAAGACTTCCAACACAATATTGAATAGGAGTGGTGATAAAGGGCATTCTTGTCTGGTTCCTCTTGCTTTCAGTTTCTTTCCATTGAAAGTGATGTTTGCTGTTGGTTTTGTATATATGCTCTTAATTATGTTGAAGAATTTCCCTTCAATTCCAACTTTGTTGAGTGTCTTCTATCCAGAACGGGTGTTGGATTTTTTCAAAGGTCTTTTCTGTTTCAATTGATATGATCATATGGTTCTTTTCCTTTTTAAAAATTTATATTGTGGATTATGTTGATTGTTTTCCTAATATCATACTATCCTTGAATACCCGAAGTGAATCCCATTTGGTCATGTTATGTTAAATTCTATTGGCTAGGATTTTCTTGAGATTTTTTGCATCTATATTTATGAGGAATATTGGTCTATAATTTTCTTTTTTAGTGATGTCTTTCCTTAGGAATTTGTTATAATTCAAAGTTTGAAGAATACCTTAGGACAATAAGCTTGGGAAGTCCTCCAAACTCATTTTGTTTTTAGATATTTGAGTGTTCTCTTTCACATTTTTGCCCCATGTAGTCAGGGTCTCTCTACTGTGGACCTAATTAGAAGGATCAGTACTAATCCAGTTCTCTTGATCTCAGTGTACATAAGGTTGATGTTTGTGTAGACTGTTTGTCTTGTAAACTAGTTTCTTTGAGTCTTTTGTTTTGTTTTGTTTTCTTATTTCTCTTTTGCTCCAGATGTGTTCTGATCAATAATTGTATTTTAGATGCCCACTCACCAGCATTGTTGTGGTGCTTAGGTGCCTTCAAGTCAGTACTGACTTAGATGACCCTGTGCACAACAAAACTGCCCAATTGACCAGCCTGGAGCAGCCAGAAAACCAGAAGACACTTCTTGAAAGAAGGACCTACAGGAAAAATACAAAACAACAAGGGCAGTCTGACTTTTACCACAAGAACAAGTAAGCTGTCTTCCCAGGAGATGTCAAGGCAAGTGGTCCGGTCCTCTCAGTGCAAATCCTCCTCCAAAATTAAGATGCAACGGGAAAATGCGTTCTGATTGGTGACCACACACATCACTCATAAAGAGAAGTGACCGAAGAACATCGAAGAAGCAGCGAGCTAAGTCCTGCATCATTCAGCAGACTATGGTGAGCCCAGGTGGAGACCTGGTCGGCCAGCAGTGAGGCAAGACCTGGGGACTCATGGGCTCAGAGATAGTGACACATCCACAGACGACTAGAGTGGAGACTGAAGCGACCAACTGATAAGAAGAGGGTGGACAGATGCAGGAACACCCACACCTGCAGATGATACCCATTTGCCATGGCTCCAATGATGGGAGGAACAGAGCTCAACCCGAAGAAGAAAGAAGAGGAAAAAAGCGTCATCTGATACAATTTGATAAACTGGACAT
>NW_006408622.1:94149-132570 GCF_000296735.1 Chrysochloris asiatica
TCTTCATCTGGAAGCTCATCTGAAACCTGTCCACCATGGGTGACCCTGCTGGTATTTAAAATACCATGACATAGCTTCCAGCATCACAGCAACTCACAAGCCACCACAGTACGACAATCTGACAGATGAGTGGTGGCTCACCAGCTTTGAAGACCCCAAATGCTAGTCACCACACTATTACGCAGAACATAATTTATGTATTTTGGTATGCTAAATGACTAAGATGTCCCATGACACTATGACACTAATCCTTAAAACCTAGAAATGCAGTCCTCCCAGGTGTTTGTCTATCTGCTGTGTTATATATGTGAATGTATGTGCACATAGTCACATAGCACATAAACACGTGCATATCTAATAATTCATACATATTCATGTGTGGTGTTGTAGAAGAAGCACTAGACTGCTAAGTACAGGATTGGGAATTCAAAACCACTAGCCAGTCCTTGGAAACCCTATATAAGATCACTATGGGATAGAACTAACTTGATGGCAATTAACAAAACAACAATAATCCACATATATGTGTATATACATTCATATGTACTTACAGATTTACTTTTGGGTTGCTCTTACGGTTGTTTCAAAATTATATATGCCAAAGCAAAGATGTCACTTTGAGGATGTAAGTACACCTACATAAAACATGATATTTTCCATTGTTTCTTGTGCATGTGAAATCTGGACAGTGAATAAAGAAAACCATAGGAGAATTGATGCATTTGATTTATGGTGCTGGAGAAGAATATTTAAAGTACCACAGACTGCCAGAAGAATAAACAAATCTATGTTGGGAGAAGTGCAGCCAGAACGCTCCTTAGAAACCAGCAGAATGAAACTTCGTCTCTCATACTTCAGATATGTTATCAGGAGGTATCAGTCCCTGGAGAAGGACATCATGCTTAGCAAAGTAGAGATCATAGAAAAAGAGGAAGACTTCAATAAGACGAACTGACACAATAGCTGCAGAAATGGGCTCAAACATATCAATTGTGAAGATGTCACAGAACTAGATAGTAGTTTTCTTCTATTGTGCATAAGGTCACTATGAGTCAGAACCAACTCGATGGTACCTAACAATAACAATACCAACTGCAAACAAGTCCTTTTTTCTTTTGTACTTTTAGTGATGCTGTTTCTGTTTGTCAAGCTGTATAATTCACTCTCATTTAATGTTGCCTTTCTACTTTGGAGAGTTTTACTGAATACCCAATGAAAAAGGCTACTTAAAGTAGGTCAAACTCTTCAGATATAAATAATTTAGAAGTGTATCCATTTATTTTTTAATGAGGCAGACAAAACATTTCTGTAATTGTTAATTGCTATCCAGTAGGTTCTGATTAATGGTGAACTTATGTACAGCAGAACAAAACGTTTTCTAGTCTTTAAAGATGCCATTGGTTTGTTTTCAGAAGTAGATTATCAGGCCTTTCTTCCAACACACTGATTTTGTGTTGTTAGCTGTCATCAACTTGCCTGCTTCTGTGCCATCCTCACAGTCGCAGGTATGGTTGGACCCATGATTGATGCTGCTGTGCCACTCAATCTCATTGGGTATTTCTGTCTTTTTCTGACCCACTACTTTGCCAACATGATGTCCTGGTGTAGAGATTGGTCTTTCCTAATGAAGTGCCCAAAGTCAGGGAGTATGAGTCTCGCCATTCTTGCTCCTATGGATTATTTTGCTGTCATCCTTCAAGATGTGTTCATTCTTCTAGCAGTGCATAGTATATTTAGTATTTTTCACCACCACTACAATTGGATGAAATCATGGTGTTAATTTTGTGGTGCTAGCAAGCCCATTCATAGTGCACTATCATTGAATTGGTTCTGATTCATAGCAAACCTATAGGACAGAGCAGAATTGTTCCTTAGAATTTCCTGGACTTTCAATCTTCATGGCAACAGACAGCCTCGTTTTCCTCATGAGAGTGGATGCTGGCTTTGAACTGCTTACCTCATGGTTAGCAGCCCCACTCTGCACCAAGGAACTTACATTGCAATTGCTGTTAAGTGCCAGTAAGTCAGTTCTGACTCATAAACGTATAGGGTTTCTGAGGAGCAGTGGGCTTTAACTGCCAACATTGCAGTTCAAATTGACTTTGTGATCCAGTACCTATCCTACAGCATCACACACTCCAAGACACTCTTAAACTCTATATAAATAGAAAGATTTCATTTCCCTTTCTACTGAATTGACAAATAAAAAGGGGACATAGGGGGTTACATATGGGGATGCTAACCACAAGGCCAGCAATTTGAATCCGAAGGCCTCTCCACAGGAGTAAGATGATGATTTTTGCTCCTGTAAAAATTACAGCCTTGGCAATCCTATAGTGTCACTATAAATGGGAATAGACTCTACTTACTGCATACAATCATCATCACCAGCATCTTCTGGAGTCCTAGTGTGGCACTATAGGATAAGCCCGGAAATGCTAATAGCAACATCAGTGGTTCAAATCCACTCGATGCTCTTGGGAAACTTTATACAGGGTCACTGAACTTGACAGCAACACTAACAAGGTTACAAACTAAAAATTTTATTTTTCAACTAGCTATTTCAGAAATTATATAAACCAAGCCCCCAAAAATCTTTGAGTTATAAGAATAATAAAAATGAATTTGTTATATTTTATTTCTTTCCCTGAACTTGGCTGTTGTACCTCTTTGAGATTAATGACCACAATCTTTCTCCTTCATTTATGGTCTCTAAATCATGTCTTTCTTTCTTTCTTTCCTGGGTCCGATTCTTACTGGTTCAGACATAAGCTGAAGACACTTGTAATAGCCTAATAATTTAGTCCTTTCCCTCCTTCTATCCTATTGGTAAAGATGGTTGCCTACCAAAGTCCAAGCTCTTTGCCCTGGCATTCTGGACTCTAGATTACAGCCCCATTTTCTTGTCTTCTGCAGACTGTATAAAACTTAGCACTCAATAAGTACACTCCTTGGAGTGTGGTGACTCTCTAGAATAAACACTGGACTTTGAATCCCAAGGTCAGTGGTTTGGGCCCACCACCTGTCTGTGGGAGAAAGATGAGATTTTCTGCTCCCACAGCCTCAAAAACTCTATACAGGGTCGCTATGAGTCAAAACCAACTTGACAGACATTAATCACAATAACACAAGATATTCCTTACTTTATTGATTCTGTAGGTTTTGTTTGTTTGCTTGTTTTAACATTGTTCCAATCACCTAGAATACCCTCTCTCACCATCCCTTTTATCCTTCACAACTAACCAATTCATTCTTGGGACTTTTTTCATCACCTACTGCAGACAGTGATGATATCATCTCCTGAATTCATCTGTTTGTCTAACCAAATGTCATTAATCTTTTGCATTCTTGTATCATATGCATTGCTTTATGTTTTCTACTTTATCACATACTTCCTTAGGGTATGAAATGATTCTTATGCTCTTTATACAAACAGCCTTCAAAAAGCTGGTGAAATAATCCCATTATATTTTCATTTAATTTTCCTTCTAATATTTAAAGTCCCTTCATATTGCCTAGAATTCTCATTAAATTGAGTATAGTGAGACTTCATCTCCCATACTTTGGACATGTTGTCTAGAGAGAACAGTCCCTGGAGAAAGACATCATGCTTGACGAAGTGGAGGGTCACCGAAAGAGAGAAAGACTCCCAATGAGATGGATTGGCACAGTGCTGGCAGCAATGGAATCAAATATAACAATTGTGAGGATGGGGGAGGTCTTGGGCAGTATTACCTTCTGCTGTGCATAGGGTTTCTATGAGTCAGAACCAATTTGACAACACTTAACAACAACATATCTTCCTAGGGTCTAGCATCCACTACCCATTTGTCAGTTTGCCACACTGTGTTGGCTTTTGTGTTGTCACAATGTTGGAATCTGTGTCACTGGTATTTCAAATACCAGCAGGGTCATGCTTGGAAGACAGATTTTAGCAATGCTTTCAGATTAAGACAGGCTAAGAAAGGCCTAGGGATTTACTTCTGAAGAACAAATGGAGCAAAACAGACAAGTGTCCAATCGAGTGCTGGAAGATGAATCTTTGTATTCCCCCAGGTTGGAAGGCATTACCTAATTGCTGTGACAATGCAGTCAAATGTGTGTGTGTCAAAGATCAAGAAGGGTCACTGAATCAGGTAATGTTTCAGTATGTTTTACATTTGGGTTGTCATGAGTCACAGTAGACTTGATGGCAACTAACAGAAACAGCAGGCTTTATATCATACTCAATTAAAATATCAAATAAATGAAATCTAAACAAAAAATTAACTCTTCTTTCAAATTATGCATTATACCTTGGGCAACATATAGTATTCATTAAATACTTACATGTTTTCTGAGATAACCCAGCCTTCCATGCAGTTAATTGGAGCCATGATACTAACTTTAGCTACTAGAACATGACTAGAAATGACACATGACACTTTGAAGTGAGACATAAAGTCTCTTTTCTGTCACAATGTAACCATAAGATTTATCTTGGACTTCATATGACTAAGAAATAGTATAGAGATTACAGCATAGTCTATTAAATTTTGCCTCTTTTCATTTAGAAAATTTACAGTTTTGTACCAGCTTTAGAAATACATATATATCTATCTCAAAATATTTTTCTTTATATTCTATTTTTAAAAACCTCAATCAAAAGCTGATAATTAATACATTTAAGACTTTTTTTTTATAATTTCAAATGAATCCACTAATTATTGAGCAATTCAGCATTTTTTTTTACTCAGTTATTATTTATTGAGTAAGTATCTCTCAGATACTGTTCTATTCACTAGGTAAGTAAACAATAAATTGAAGCACATACTATAGAAAGGGTGTTACATTTGAGGCCTAAGTAGGACTAGTTTGTAATAAGTAAGACATGATCAACTTTTCTTTGGCATAGTATGAGTGGGAACCAGGGCAGCAGGACATAGAGGGAGCACAGAGAAGATGATGTTTGAGCTGAATATAAAAGGACAAGTAGAGATTTGTCAGAAGTGAGATAAACTAAGACATTTCAGGCAGAGGACATCAGTTCATCAAAAACATACCTGTGAGTATGAATGCTGGAGTTCTGTGAAAAGCAAGTATGTTGATTTGCTATAGAATGTGGGATGGGGGTCTTTTTATGCTGTACAGACTTTAGATCAAGGGGTGACATAATAGATTTTATAGTTAATGAAGATTGTTCTGGTATGGGTATAAAGGATAGACTACAGAGAAATATACAAAGTTTAGGAAATTTAGGGACTACTATAATATTTACTGATGAAGATCAAAGAGCACAGCCTTCGATATGGATTACAACTCAATGTAAAGAAAACAAAAATCCTCACCACTGGACCAATAAACAGCATTCTTATCAATGGAGAAGAGATTGAGGTTGTCAAGGACTTCATTCTTCTTGGATCAACTATCAACACTCATGGAAGCAGCAGTCAAGAGATCAGACGATGTATTGCATTGGGCAAACCTGCTGCATAGGAACTTTTTAAAGTATTGAAGAGCAGAGATGTCAGCTTGAGGACTAAGGTGAGCCTGACCCAAGCCATGGTATTTTCAATAACCTCATATGGATGTGAAAGCTGGACAGTGAATAAGGAGGATCGTAGAAAAATTGATGCCTTTGAGTTGTGGTGTTGGAGGAGAATACTGAAAGTGCCATGGACTGCCAAAAGAACCAATAGATTTGTTTTGGAAGAAGTGCAACCAGAGTGCTCCTTGGAGGCCAGGATGGCTAGGCTTTGTCTCTCCTACTTTGGACACTTTGTCCGGAGAGAACAGTCGCTGGAGAAGGATGTCATGTTGGGTAAGGTGGAGGGTCAGAGAAAAAGAGGAAGACCCCCAACGAGATGGATCAGCCAGGTGACATCATTGATGGCATCAAGTTTGGTGGTGGTAGTGAGGTTGGCCCAGGATCGGACATTGTTTCATTCTGCTGTGCATGGGGTCACTATGAGTCGGTTCTGACTTGATGGCACCTGACAACAACAATAATGATCTTAATAAGTCATGATGAGAGTCAGAAGTGGTGTTAATGAAGTGTGAAGGGGCTACATTACAACATATTTAGCATGTAGAATCAGGCTTGACATTTTACAAAGGGAAATTTAAAAACAGGTGATGAGATGTTATGGGTGTATCTATTGAATTTGTGAGGATTTCATTTTACTTGAATCCACAATCAACACTCATGGAAATATAAGTCAAGAAATCAAATGCTGTATTGCATTGTTCAAATCTGCTGCAAAAGTCATAAAGTGTCAACTATCAAAGACATCACTTTGAGGACTACACATGAACAAAGTCATGGCATTTTCAATGACCTTATATACATTCAAAATCTGGCTAATGAATAAAGAAGACCAAAGAAAAATCAGTGCTTTGAGTTATGGTGTGGGTAAAGAATATTGAATATACAATGAACTTCCAGAAGAATGAACAAATCTTTCTTTGAAAAAGGACAGTCAGGATACTTCTTTGAAGCAAGGATGGTAAGACTTAACCACACATACCTTGGACGTGTTATTAGTAAGGACCAGCCTTGGATAATGACATCATACTTGGCAAATGATATTTTTCTTTCTTCGTGCAAATATTTTTCTTTCTTCGTGCAAGATATTCTTGATGTCATCCCACAACTCATCTGGACTTTTGTCATTAGTGCTCAATGTATCAAATCTATATTTGAGATGATCTCTAAATTCAGGTGGGATATAATCAAGGTCATATTTGGCCCTTGTGAACTTATTTTAATTTGCTTCACTTTCAACTTGAACTTCCTTATGGGCAATTGGTGGTTCACTTCATACCAGACTCCTGACCTTGTTTTGACAAATGCTATTGAATTTCTTCATCATTTCTTTCCACAGATGTAGTTGATTTGATTCCTGTATATTCCATATGTATAGTTGCAGTTTATGTTGTTGAAAAAAGGTATATGCAATGAATAAGTAGTTGGTCTAGCAAAAAATCTGCCATATGTGCACGTTCCAGCAGCATTTCCATCAACTAGACTATGGTTTCCAATGACAAATCCTTCCTCTTTGTTTCCAACTTTGACATTCTACAGAAGTTGGGAGAATTCTTCAATCTTTCATCACTGGCTTTAGTGGTTGGGTCCATAATTTGAATAATAGTGGTATTAAGTGGTCTTCCTTGTAGGCATACGGACATTATCCCATCATTGACAGCATTGTAATTCAAGATAGATCTTGAGATGTTCTTTTTGATAACATGACGGAATTCATCATTAATTTTTCATCCTGGCATAGTAAACCATATGATTATCTGATTGAAATTGGCCAATACCCATCAATTTCAGCGTTGGGTATTGGTCTTTATGAGTCCCATTTCATTTTTGATGACTTCTAATTTTTCCAGATTCATACTTCATACATTCTATGTCCTTATTATTAATGTATAGATATTTCTTCTCCTTTTGAGTCATGTCACATAAGTTAATGAAGGTCTTAATATTTATCTTTACCCACTCAAACCAAACCCACTGCCTTCTTTTTGATTCTGACTCATAGCAGCTCTGTGTTGTTTGTTGTGATTGTTAAATGCCATTGAGTCGGTTCTGACCCATAGTGACCCTGTACAGGGTTTCCAAGGAGTGACTGGTGAGTTTGACCCACCAACCTTGCGATTCAAAGCAATGTGGTTGAGTGTTTACCCTACAATGCCACAGGGACCCTATAAGACGGAAGTAAATGACTTCATCCTTATTTCTGCAGAATGACTGTTAGATTCAAAATTTCAACTTTTGGTTAGCAGTTCTATGTTGTTGTTGTTGTTGTTAAGTGCCATCAAGTCAATTCTGACCAATAGCGACCTTGTATAGGGTTTCCAAGGAGCAGCTGGTAAGCTTGAACTACCAACCTTGCAGTTCAAACGGCTTTGCAGTCTGAAGCATTAACCCACAGCACCACACCAGGACTCCAGTTATCAGCTCTATAGTTATCTTTAATTAAAATCTTCACAGGGATACCTTTTTAAAAGAAAAAAAAAAATTAAAAAACCCCCACACTATATGGAATTTATGTACAGTTGTTCTGAAAGTTGGGAGTTGATGTGTTTCAACATCCAAGAAACGAGGAATGATGTTCCCAATCCTTTATTGTTGGAAAGTCTGGAGTTAGAACTCAGTAAAATATAAAATGAGCATTTTTGACAAAATAATATCATATGATTTGCAGATAACAGTTTGTGTGTTATTGTTGGCTGCCATAGGTAGAGTTGGCCCCTGACTCATGACAATACCATAAAAAAAGGAAGGACATGCTGCTTGACCCTATACCATCCCATGATCAGTTTAGGATCAGACTGTTGTGATCTACAGGACTGCTTTTCAGAAGTAGATACCTAGACCTTTCTTCCTATTGGTTTTAGTCTGGAAGCATCATTGAAACCTGTCCAGCAACATGCAAACTTCTACTGAGGGATGGGTAATGGCTGTGCATAAGACAAGGTTGCTGGGAATCATGCCGACTTATCCTAGATAGATAGATGCTGAGGCTCTACCACCTCCCACCATTGCCCCCGTAGACATTGCATGGTGTTAGTGCTGTCAACTCGATTGCAACTCTAAGCCACCCTATGTAGGATTTCGGAGCAGTGGTTGGTGGGTTTGAACTACCAAGTTGTGGTTCAAACAGACTTTGTGGTTCAGTACCTTATCCTGCATTACTTCGTGGTGTAGACCTGCTTTATTTATATTTTAAAATTATGTCTGAATCTAAGTGATCATGAACCTTGATATGATCTGAAATACTTTATGCATTTTCACTAACTCTGTCCCTAATTATGATGTTAAATAAATGAGTGTTAGTCTATAAGGGATGCTAACTAAGGACATGGGATTTAATCTGCTGGATTTTTGTGTTTGTTGGTGCCCATGAGATACAGCTATTTCTAGGGTGTCCTCAAACTGAGCAGAATCCTGTGTTGTGATTTTACCCAGCTGCAAGGGCTTTGGCTGGTAATAGAGAATTGTGGTGATTAATGGGCCTTTTGATATCAATTTATATCTGTTCTCAATTGTAGCTATTATGAAATGTCTCCAAGAACAAGAGAGGCTGAACTAAAAATATGTATTTTACTATATCTGAAGTTCAAGAATCATGGATTTGTTAAAACATGAATCAAATCTTTCTGGACAAGAGATAGATTCATACCTTTGTGACCATTCCCAAGTCTCCTAAGTAAATGGTCTTTTATTACTCTCACCCTGGATGTTTCCTGGGAGCCTTTGCATTAAATGGATTTTTCGTGTTGTTATGACTTGTGTTCGTACAGATTTTATGAAGCCCTTTGTTTCAATGACTTAAATTTTCAAGCACAGTTCACCCCTTAGTTCTCTCATCTATCTTATTTATGGCTTATTGTAATATTAAAAATTAAAAGCTGAGGCCATAAGAACAGTTACAGTGGAACTTACTGCATGAATGGGAGATACCTGACCATCAAGATGAGGGGGAGAATTGAGACCAGATTGCACCCTTCGCCTAATGTCACATAACTCCTTTCTCTGAGTTTTCCTTCTGCTTTAGACAAATGACATTCACAGTCCACTTCCCAGGCTTGACAGCAACTATGACTTTCCATGGAAGAATGTGGCCAGCCTGCACTGACCCTGCAAAGAAATACAGTAGCCTCCTGCTTCTTCCTCAGATTTCCTGTGAGTTCTTCCCAATGGCAGAAGTCACCTGGAAGCCAGAGAGGCAAGAGTCCATTGTATATTCCATACAGTTGGTATCTTTGTACAAAGAACAGGATGGAGAGTGATTCTGGAGGGCAAATGGAACATATACAACACATGTCTAATTAAACACTTCAATTTTATCTTATTTTCATTCATGCTTTTTTTTTTTTTTCTCTCTCTCTCTCTCTTACTTCCTTCTAGTAATTTTCCTAGCAAACTTTACAAACTTATTTTAACTTGGACCTACATTACTAATTACTTTAGTAACTTTTCAGATTATTAAACACATTGGAGAGAATAAGGATTAACAAGGATTTGCACACACTAACTGTTTAATAAGGATTCCTGGCAGCACAATGGTCAAAGTGCTCAGAAGCTAACTGAAAGTTTCAGTAGTTCAAACCCACCAGACGCTGTGCAGGAGAAACTTGTGGGGTAGTTCTACTCTGTTCTGTAAGGTAGCTATGGTTTGGAGTCATCTCAACAGCAAGTTAGTAAACTGAATGGGATAGGGTTAACTCACTTTGCCAAGACATTTTATATATGGGAACCAAATATCTCAAAATTATGTCCACTGGTTCCATCTGGGCAAGGAACCCTGATGGTATGGTAGTTAACAAACTCTGCTGCTGTTCGAAAATTCAAACATACAAGGTACTCCGTGAGGAGAAGTTGCGACAGTTGGCTTTCATAAAAATGTACATCCAGGAGATGCTATGGGAGTAGTACAACTGTGTCCTATAGGGTTGCTATGAATTGCAATTGACTCAGAGTTTGTTTGGTTTTGAGTTACATCAGGTACAAAGATATTTTTCTCCCCAATAGAGTGCTTTTGTTTAACTGAATTATTATTTCATTGTTTAAATATTTTTTATTATTAATAGAATTTTTTAGTTTTACAAATGTAGCAAGAATAGTATATTGAGCATCTTTGTCCCCATCACCCAGCTTTAACAATTATAACCTAATGGTCAGATGTATTTCATCTACACCTCCACCAACCAACCCATATTCAAATTATTTTGAAACAAATCTTACAAATTATATTGTTGCAGTTAAGTGCCTTCTAGTCAGTTATGACTGGCAGCAACGCTGTATAGGATTTCTGAGGAGGAGCTGGTGGGTTTGAACTACTAACCTTGTGGTTTGCAGTCCGGTGCTGATCCTACATCGCCACACCAGGAGTCCACACATATAATCTGTAAACATTTTTTTAAATGTATCACTGTAAGATAAGAACTTTAAAAATCCATAGTTAAATACCATTTTCATGCTTTCTATCAAATATGTGGTATTATAAGCACTAGACTGTTAACCACAAGGTTGTAATTTCAAACCCACCAACCACTCCTCAGAAACCCTATATAGAGTCACTATGAGTCAAAACTGACTTGATGGCATTTAACAATTATAACAACAACATGTGTTGTTGTTTTACACACATGTGTATTTGAATGACTCATAGTGACCTTATGCACAACAGAATGAAACAGTGCCCGGTACTTTGCCAACTTCACAATCATTGCTATGCTTGAGTCTGTTGCTGCTGCCACTGTGCCAATCCATTTCATTGGGGGCCTTCCTCTTACTTACTGGCTTTCCACTTTACCAAGTATGATGTCTTTGCCCAGGGGCTTGTTCCTCCTGATAATATTCCTGAAATATGAGAGGCAAAGTCTGGTCATCCTGGTTTCTAAGGAGCATTCTGGCTGTACTTCTTCCAACACAGATTTGTTTGTTCTTTTGATAGTCCATGGTACTTTTAATATTCTCCTTCAGCACCATAACTGAAGGCTATTTAAAATACCATGGCTTGAGTCAAGCACACTGTAGTTCTCAAATTGATCTCTTGAATACCCTAATGAGGTATTGTGCAGCAGATTTGCCTAATGCAATATTTTGATTATTTTTGACTGTTGCTTCCATGAGTGTGGATCCAAGCAAAATGGAGTCTTTAATAACTTCAATCTTTTGTGATTCCCAATATGCAAATAGCATTACCTCTCAATAAAAGTGCTTTACTTTTCATTAAAAAAATTAAAAAAAAAAAATCAGTAGCTCAGACAGAACATGGGATATTGAATGGTTTAAAATCAGGAAAGGTGTGCACCAGGGCTGCATTCTTTCACCATACTTATTCAATCTGCATACTGAACTCGTAATCTGAGAAATGGAATTCTATGTAAAATAGTGTGGCATCAGGATTGGAGCAACACTCATTAACTTGTATCTCATACTTTGGACATGTTTTCAGGAGGGAGGGATCAGACCCTCTAGAAGGACATCATGTTTGATAAATTGGAAGGTGAAGAAAAAAAAAAAGAGGAAGAACCCCAATAAGATAGATCGGCACAGTGGCAGCAGCAGTAGTTTCAAGTGTAATGACAATTTTGAGTATTGTAAAGGACTGGGCAGTGTTTCATTCTGTTGTGCATAGTGTCACATTGGGTCAGAACTGACTTAACAGCACCTAACAACAACAAGTGCTCTCCTCTCCTTGATTGTGGGCAGAACTAGTGACTTGCTTTGAATAAATAAAATATAAAAAAAGTTATGGGATGAATTTTTCTCTTAGGAGATTGGTTTGTAGAGACTGCTTTTTCCTGGATACCTCCACTCCTTCACTTACTATGATGGAAGCTAGTGGCCTTGCTGTGAGTTGTCCTATACAGTCTTCCATGTATTAAAGAACCAATGTACCAGTCAACAGCCAGTGAGAACTTGAAGTCTACCAACAACTTGCAAGTCAGTTCTATTTCAGTTGAGCCTTGAGATGCCTGCCCTGGACAATACATTGCTGTCTTATGAAAGATCTTGAATCAGAGTTACCAAGCTTAGACATGCTCAGAATACTGTCTTACACAAACTTGTTGTTGTTGTTAAGTGCTGTTGAGTTGGCTCCAACTCACAGTGACACTGTATAGGGTTTCTGAGGAGAAGCTGGTGAGTTTGAACCACCAAACTTGCAGTTCAAATGAACCTTGCGGTTCAGTGCTTATCCTACAGTGCCACACCAGGGCTTCAAACTGCTAGATCATACACGCTTGTTTTAGCTGATTTAGTTGTAGAGAAGTTAGCTGTTATTTCTTGGTATGTTTTTAAGTTTAGGATAGTTTGTGTTTCCGTACTAGAATTTTATATTGTTGTTTGCCGCTGTCCATGGTAACCCCAAATACAACACAACAAGGTATTGCCTGGCCCTGTACCATCTCCATGATCATTGACATGCTTGACTTCCCAGTGGTGGCTGGAAGGCTCATCTTCCAGCATAATATCTGACAAGAGTTTGTGATGATCCATAGGTTTTCATTAGCTATATTTTTGGAAGTAGATTGTCAGGCTATATTTTCTAGTCTGTTTTAGCTTGAAAGCGCCACTGAAATCTGTCCACCATGGGTGATTCTGCTAATTTTTCAAATGCCATTGACAAGGCTTCCACCGTTGTTGTGATATACAAACCACTCCAGTACAACAAATTGACAGATGAATGGTAGAGCATTTTAGATTGATTGTATTGAATAATGCCCCTAGTACCCTGAATCCTCCTTTGGGGATACTGCTTTGGCCTTTATTTTCTTTCCTGGAATATCTTGAATATATTATTTTATTTTCTCCCAGAATAAATCATTGGTGTCAGAATTCTGATGACAATCTATGGTGGATACTGTGGGGTACCTCTGAAGTCCCCTTTGGAACCAAGGCAGCCATTCTTCCAGTTGATGGGAGCATTGGCCACAGGTCACTTTCAGTTGAGGTCCTCTCTAGGAATTGTCCTCTGTCAAAGAGAGACATTTCACCACAGGACATGTCCACTCCCTGCAAACAGTCCACATCCAGTGACTAGCCAGTTCAGAGGTCTGCCCCTTTGTCTAAACATGAGTCTATACTGAAGAGCACTATCAATTCCAGAAATATGTGGGGCAGCTGAGATTCTTTTTGAGACTCAAATTCAGTTCAGTTCATACTTCTGCCAACTCCTACTTCCTTTACTCTTTAGTACACACAAATATGTCTCAGTGTCTGGTCCCAGGCAATCCAACCTAAGATATAACCAGAAGCCTGAATTGCTTTTCTTTATATATAACCTAATCATTTTTCCCAGAAGCCCTAAGGACGTTTTTCTCATTTATTGAAAATCAAATCGTCTTAACAGAAACATCCTTTGGTTCAGAATCCCTGAGTGGTACAAAGGTTTAGTACAAACACTTGGCTGCTAATCAAATGGCTGAAGGTTCAAGTCCACCAGGAGGAAACTCGGTAGAAAGGCCTGATAATCTACATTTGAAGAATCATACATTGAAAACCATATGAAGAACAGTTCTATTCTGACACACATGGAGTTGCCATGAATCAAAATGAAATGGAAAACAACTGTGTTTATTTTTTAAATTTTTTCATTGAGAGTAAACATACATATAAATAAAATACCTGTTGCCATCAAGCCAATTTATAGTGGTCCAGTGTAGCAGATTAGAACTGTCCCATAGGGTTTCCAGGGCTTTAATCTTTACAGAAACAGACTGCCAAATCTATTTCCTGTTGAGAGCCTGATCAACCTTTTGGTTAGTAGCTGAGTGTCTAACCACTACACCAAGGCTCCTCAGTACAGGATCAATATTCCAACATACAGAGAGCATTCTTTCCCTAGAACGCCTGGAGGAGGTTTTTGTTTTTTTAATTTCATAAATTTGTTCTTGATAAAAAAATTTCTATTCTTTGTTATACTCATATTCATTGCTTTTTGGTTTTCCATCAGAGACTACTATTATATTATATATATATATATATATTCATATGTAAGAAATATGACTCTCTTTGTAATCTCTTTGTAATCACTTTTCCATAGCTTACATTCTCTCAACTCCTTTTTAACTATTCCTTTCTTTTTAACTTTAGAAAATGTCATTGTTTTATCTTCATTTCCCTTAAGGTGTCATCCATTGTGTTTTTTTGCTCCTGTGTTTCTTTATAGTTCAATTTCAAAATCTATTTCTAAAGTTATTTTCTTTTATCCTTCTCTTCTGACTTGTGCCACTTCTCTTTCCAAATCTCCCTTGTATCCAATTTCCTCATTTCTAAAGTTTTCTAAATGCATTTTATGCATAGCTTTTATATTGTTAGGTGACATCAACTCAGTTCTGGCTCATAGTCACCCTATGTACAACAGAGCAAAACACTACCCTGACATTTTATGTTGTTGTTATTAAGTTCTGTTGAGTCAGTTCTGACTCCTAGCAACCCTGTATAGAGTTTTCGATGAGCGGCTGCTAGGTTTGAACCACCAACCTTGTGGTTAGCAGTTCAGTGCTTACCCAACATTACCACATCAGGACTCCTTTCATAGATTTTATTATTTTCTAAGCTTATTTAATACATTTAAAAAATATTAGCATGTAGTTTTCATCTTTTTGTGAGCATATCTGTTTGGCGTGATTTCACTGTCTACAAGGATATTATTTGACTTCATATTCACTTTTTTTCTTGTAATAACCTTATGTGATGTGTCAAATAATCTTTGATGACTATTATTTTCTTTTCCCCATTTTAAGTGAAAAACACTCTTTTGATTTAGGGAAAAACAGGAGAGTCATAAGATTTTCTAGCTTCTTGGCTATAAAACTCCCTCCTCAGTTTTGTTTTGTTTTTGCATGAAGTGACTAAATTTTATGAGAACTCTATCTCTGTTCCATGTTGATCTGGATCTTCTTGTCCCTGCATCTGGATTCTACTGGAAAAACTTCCTTCTCTGTTTGAACCCTTACTTTAAATTGGAATTTGGAAACATATTTCAGAAGCTGCTTCACATAGATTCTCTTCTGGGGGTGATGTTGGGATTCCTCTGCATTCAGGACCATCAGAAAGCTCAATTACAATCATTCTCTTAAACAGATGTTAATATATTTAGGTTTTGTTGTCCATGATCTTTTCACATCTATTCACATTTTGTGACTCATGGGGATACGTTGTCATTTAGTTTTATGGTAGATATTTTCCAGACAATTTTGGATTTCCTCTAGTAGTGAAGGTTTTTAAATGTCTTTCTGTACATTTTTGTTTCCCACATTTGCATTTTTGAGTTGTCAACACTGATTCCATATTTTACTCATGCATCAATGGCTCACAAAGCATCTAAATATCCCTTATTAGGAAGGCCCTGTGAAATTTTGTTCCTCATAATCTTCACCTGGACCAATCACTTCCTTATAGATGCTTGCTTCAGAGAGTAATCCAGACATGGAGACAGTACAGAATACGAGATGTTGTTAATATATACCATGAAGGCAAGAAGACAGTGGGGGCATGAGAGTTCAATGATAAATTCAATCTCAGGAAGAGGTTGTCAATGGAGAAGCTTCAACTTGATTTAGTGGAAGAAGTTCAGTGAAGTAGTGCTGTGAAAACAAATTAATCACCTGGCCCATGTCAATAGGATCAATTGACTGTGAGATTAGCTAAAGGGAAGGAGCTGAAAGTGCTGCTGTCAACATTTTCCAGGTCTGGAGATGAAGCATTGAAGGAATGATAGATGCATGACACAGAGACAATGGCAGGGCTTTGACAGGAGTTGTGTTCCGTTGCTTTCTTTAGAAGAAAATTTTCCAGAAAGCAAGGGAGATTATGGAGATCTGAACATCTAAGACATGACCCAGATTCAGTGCAAGGCAAAGCAAGTCCCAAATAAAACTCTTTAACCAGAGGGCATATATGGTGGTAGTTGAAGGCCATTCTGTGTCATGATGTGGTTAAAGAACTATGATTGTCCTGCTGGTTTTTGAAAGGATGGAACTCAGGGATTTAAGCCTGAATAAAGGGTCGGAATTTTGGTTAATGACTTCATCCATCTGTCTATCCAAATTTCATTCTGTTTTTCTCCTGGGGCAGAATGAGGTTTATATTTCACAACACACTTCTTAGTAGCATATTGAAATAAGTTCACATGAGTCATAAACTGTCATAATTTGGCTTGAACTCATGTTTTATGTTAATATCACAGTATTGCTTTTTTTTTTTTAATTTGAATGTCTTTAGGTAAGGCATGGGTGATTTAATGATCATGGTCTCTGCCAATTTTATTTTCTTATATATGATCAATTTTAAATTAAAATTATTTACATTACCTGCCTGAGCTCTATAGGAATTATATTTTACAACCTCAAAAAGAATGTGCTGGTTGTCTCAGAAATTAGAGCAATCACAAGAGATCTACTTATGAGCACTGCCATTTAGAGCTTTAAATGATGGTTAACTTTCTCATTTGATTTCTATCCAGCTGTGAGATACACTGGAGGTTAGGGAAACTAAGGTTCAGAGAGAGGGTGTGGCATGACCAATGCTATACAACTAAAATATAGAAAAAAAATTCACTTTGCTCTTTGTTGGACCACTAAACAACATTGCCCCTCAGTAAGTAGCTGCTAAAAGGAATTCTTCAACATTTATAGATTTACCAATCATGACCCAAAGGTGGCTGCATACCACACACTAATCACTGCTAATAGTTGTGATTATCACTAGTAAACTCTCTTAGAGTGCAGAGATGTTGCCATCTGAGACACAGGCTGAATGCAAATACCATTATGCTTTGCTAATATTTGTTGAGTGACTGGCCACACATCTGTGCTGTGTGAAGTGTGAGAAAGGCCCACAGGCAGACTTGTAGTCAGCATTCGACACTGAGTAGGGAGGTACAAGAAAGCACCTTCACTGGACAGACAGCTTAGATCTATGGTTTGAATGTCTCACAATGCCAGGTGGGACACTTCACTTGAACCACATATTCCCAAGCACAGTGCACTCATCTGGAGTCACACAATTCATGCATTAAGCTTACACAGGAGTCCTGGTGTGACACCATAAGATAAGAACTCATCCTCAAGGTCAGTTTGAACTGCAAGGTGGGTGGTTCAAGCTCACCAGCCACTCCTCAGAAATCCTATATAGGGTCACCATGAGTTAGAACCAACACGAAGGCATACAACAACTACAAGCTTGCACAGGCTTGAAACATACATACACACATGGTAACAAAGACAGAAAGACAAAGAAGCTTGGAAAAATCATAACTTAAACATTGTTGGCGGTTTTACTGAAATGGGTGATCAAATGTTAAATTCCTTGAGCTTCTACCATGTTTTTCAGCAACGTGGAAGTCTGAGCTGACATGACTGAAAGTTCTGGGAAGTATTGAGGAGTAAAAGCGCTAACTCTTCACAGAAAAGGGTGCATTGGAGTAGAATCTTAAGAATTGTCCAGGAGGAATGACATTACTGCCACAGGGACTGCTATAGCAAGGGTCACAGAAAGATGATATGGTGAGAGCCTTGGGGTGTGGTAAGTATTGGGTGGGTGGTGGAAGTGATTACTGTTTTGAATCCAATTGTTCCTGGGAAAGGATTTCATACTAAAATGATGTGGACAAAACTTCCTGGGGGTAATGTTGACTGCTGAGATGAGCTGAGGCAGGGCCCCAGTGTGGAACTTAAAATGAGCACTGGACTGCGTACCACAAGGTCAGTGGTTCAAAGCCACCCGTCTCTTGGAAACCCTATACAGAGTTTCTATGAGTTGTAACAGTACACAACAACCACAACAATACAGGTGAAGTAAGGGTCCTTGGTGGTGCAGTGGTCAAGCACTTGGCTGCTAAACAAAAGGCTAGAAATGTGAACTCACCCACTGCTCCAAGGGAGAAAGATGTCGCAGTCCACTTCCAGAAGCATTCCATTCTTTGACACCCTGTGGAGCAGTTCTACTTTGCTCTATCTGGGCACTCTGATGACAGTGGGCACCTGGGTGGTGCTAACAGTTAGTGTGCGCAGCTGCTAGTCAGAAAGGTAAAGATTCAGTCTACCCAAAGGGGTCTCAGGAGAAAAGCCTGGTGGTCTACCTCTCAAAACTCAATTGTTGAGTGAATCCTATGGAGTTCTGACACACATGGAATCACTTTTCAAAATGGTCCTCATTTTCTTGAGTCAATTCTGAGTAACGACATCTGGTGAGACTAGCCGGCAGAGCCTGTAAGATCTCAGTAGAATCTACAACAGATCTGGACATAATGGGTCTGGTGGAGGTTCTTTATGTGAAACTGAAAGGAGAAACATGTACAAAGTGAAAGGAGAGATGAGGGGACACCCAAAAGGGAAAATGAAGAGAATTATTTGAAAAAGAAAGCAAATTTGATTGGTATTGGAAGATGTTGAAAAGGACCACAGGATTAGAAAACAAATACAATGAGTCATCTCCTATTTTGTGTCCCTGGCCAGTCAGTTACAGGGGTGACATTGAAGCTGGGCATCATTTCTGTGGACTTCGATGAAATTTTATATTATTGCAGCAGTGACTTTACTAAGAAACCCTGCTTGCCTCAGTGTGACCCAGTCACTCAGTCCTAGGTGCTCACTGCAAATTCATCTGACACAGACTTTTCCTTACCCCACACGGCAGTGACCCGCTGGGGAAGGAAGTAGCCTGACACCAGGGAAGAGAACTTCAGCACCAGATACCAGTCTCTCACTGCATCATTTATCCACAGGCTTCATGCCGGCTGCTTCAGATATCAAGTGTTTTGGGGGAAAAGAATGAAGCCAGAGTTCTGGAAAGACAACTTTCTTTCTTCTGACTGACAAACCGTTGACGCTTTTGCTATGGGTTTCTTATAATGAAACGCTGAGACAAAGATATGGATACAAATATTTTGTTTCTCTTTTGGAGGGTTTGGCCAATGGGAATAGAGGACTGGTGAGTGGTCCTTGGGTAAACTCTGGGAATGGTGAAACACACATGCTTCCTCCCACAAACAACAGTAACAACAAAACAACCAAGGGTGTTGCCATCTAGTCAATTCCAAGTCAAAGGGACATGTTTCAGAGTAGAACTGCCCTCAATAGGCTGTAATCTTACCAAAAGATCCATTGGCTGGTGCAAACTGTTGAGCATTTGGCTATGAATCAAAGGGATGCCAGTTGGACTCCACCCAGAGGACTATTGGAAGAAAGCCCTTATGGTCTACTTCTGAAACACCACAGCCATTGAAAGCCCTATGAAATACAGTTGTATTCTACATATATGGAACTCACCATGAACCAGAATTGACTTGCCAGTAACATATTTTTTTCCTTTTTAAGTCTTGCAGAAGTAGATCCACCACTTGTCTGCCATTTAGTCATATTATGGTTTCTTGCATGTTGCTGTGATGCATGAAACAGGGTCATCCATGATGGACAGGTTTCAGCTGAGCTTCTGGGCTAACACAGACAAAGGAGAAGGAGAGGCAGATTACTTCTGAATGGTTAGTTGCTGAAAACCTTCTAAGTAGCAGTAGAACACTATTAGATAGCACCAGGATATTGAAACATTATGAATAGCACCAGAATATTATCAGATATAATGCCAGAAGATGAGCCCCTCAGTTTGGAAGTCACTCAAAATATGATTCAGGGAGAGCTGTCTCCTCAAAGTATAGAGTTGACCATGATGACAAGAATGAAGTAAAGCTTTCAGGGCACAACTCAAAATGAGGAGAAACAGCTGTAAAATCCATTAATACTCAAGAAAAATGAAATGGAATGCATAAAGATTGATATGCTAGGTAAAATGAGCTGAAATGGACTGATATTGGCCATTTTGAATCTGGCAATAATATGGTTTGTTACTATGACATTTGAAATGACAAATGAAAGAGCACTGACAAATGAAAAAGGAATGGCATCTCATTCATCATCAAAAAGAACATTTCAAGATCTATCTTGAAGTATAATGCTGTCTAATGTTGTCTCTGATAGGATAATATACATATGCCTACAAGAAAGACTAATTATTACCACTGTTATTCAAATTTATGCACCAACCACTAAGCCAGTAATGATAAAAATTGAAGAATTCTACCAAGTTCTTCAGTCTGAAATTGATCAAACATGCACTAGGTAATTCTGTTGCACAAGACCTCTTTAAAGTTTTTAAAAATAAAGATGTCAGTTTGAGGACTAAGATACACCTGACACAAGCTGTGTAAAAGTTGGACAATGATAAGAATAAGGAAGACCTCAGAAGAATGGATGCATTTGAGCTCTGGTGTTAGAGAAGAATATTGAAAGTGTCATGGACTGCCAGAAGAACCAACAAATCTGTGTTGAAAGAATTACAGCCAAGATACTCCTTAGAGGCCAGGATGCCAAAACTTCATCTCTCATACTTTGGACATATTATCAGGAGTTAACAGTCCCTGGAGAAGGACATCATGCTTGGTAAAGAGGAGGGACAGCAAAAAAGAGGAAGAGCCACAACACGTTGGATTGACACAGTGGCAGTAGCAATGGGATTAAGTGTAACAAAGATTGTAAGAATGGTGCAGGACCTGACAATGTTTCTTTCTGTTATGCATAAGTCACTAAGAGTCAGAACTGACTTGATGGCATATAACAACAACGGTAACAACTGAAGTAGATCTAGTAAGTCTATCTTCTGTGGCACAGAGAGAATTCCTATCACTAACCTTTCAGTGTGTTGTTGGTTATAGTATAGTGCAAACTCTTTGCACCACTAAGCTGGGTGTGGAAATTCCCAGCACTCCCTGGCTGCTACACCTGTGTTTCCAGGGAAGAACCTCAGGCACAGAGAGGCAGAGACAGACAGTTGAATGTAAGTGGCACACTGAAATTGTTAAGAACTGAGGTGATATGAGGGTATCTGCTATATTACTTTTTTTCATGGGCAAATGGACATACTAAAAAGTTAATGCTCTTCCTATGTTGCTATGGATAGGATGAGGCATAATAATACTCAATATTTACTGTGAACTGACTACATACCACACATTTTATACACATTGTTACTGGGTCCTTCCAACAGTCTTTCAAGACACCCAGCATCACGATTTCTTTTGGTTGCAGTTAGTCAAGGAAGCACAGAGTAGTCCTATGACTTCAAATTAATTGCACTGTGGGAGGAGCCAGTACTCCAGTGCAGGTATGCTGTCTCCAAGCCCACCTTGTAATCATGATGTTCTCTGACATATCTAGCATATTTGAATTTCTGAGCTCAATGGGCTCTTCAAGTTCCAGCAAGATGGATTTCTTCTGCAATTTGCTTTCCCCTCAAGCTTGTTGCTCACCTGAAGTCCTCTCCTGAAGGTGGTCAATGTGGCCAGGAGAATTCCTTGTTGAAGCTGAATTCTCTGGTTTTGATTCTTGGCAGTCAGGATCTTTGCATTACTTCCTTTGAGAACACTCAGACTAATGTCACAAAGCTCCTTCCCTCGCCACTCAGCTCTATGCCAGCAATGGCCTCTGCCTGGTGTGGTTCTTGGCACTTCCTCTAGCCCACAGGGAGACACAAAGACTTTTGTCAGAGGAAAATGCTCATATTTCAGATCTCTTAAAATGAGATGCCACTCCTGAACTTTCTGCACTAATCTCATCTCACTCAGATGGCTCAGTACCAAGCTGAGCTCCCTGGATGCTCCTCAGGACCAGTGAACTAATCAATAGGTCACCACAGCAGAGGCTGAAAGGTTGGATTACTGTTGCCACAACATGAGCATTCATGGCCCTGCTGAAACATTTTGAAGATAGAGAGGCCTGCTTTGATAATAAAGGTCCAGCTCAAACCCCTGGAGCCACTTTCTCCTGGATTCCTGCTAATCAGGCCATTCATAACCACAAGCAAGCACCTTCATTCTACCATCCACTAATGGTCACTGGTGATTCCATCAAGATGAATTGTGCACATTATATGCCAGGCAAGGCACTCAGTCATCTTTATAAGGAGAGAGAATGCTTAGGTCATCTGAGTTTTTCTTTTGTTTCCCAAAATAAGAATTTTTTAAAGGAAGAGTTGCAACTCATGGATACACGAGTCCTACTTACAGTTTTTCCTCTTCAAGACCCTTTCATGAGCTCCGAGCACACCTGGCACCTTCGGTTCCTCTTCCCAGGGCTAGTCTTCCTTTGTGCTTGTATTCAGCTGCTATACTCAGAATAGGTGAAATTCTGTCTTCTATCCCCTTCTTCCACTCTAACCACAGGAGTCCTGGAAATTCTTTTCCTTCCAGAGTTGCGGACAAACTTCCAGGATTCATCTTCCTTAGCCTCACTTCAGTATCTGGCACTTCCTTTTTCCTAGGTTTCCTCACTCTACTCTGCCTGGCTTTGGTTTTACCCCTCAGAGTTGCATCCCTCACCAATCCCTTTAGCTATATCCCTTTTCCCAGATCTTACTCTTCTTGTTCCTTAAATATACACACTCTCTCACCTTGCCCTGACTTCCAACACAAACACACACCAAGGCCCTTGCTCTCACTCCTGTAAATGTCCCCAAAAAGACTTCAAGAAAAATAAGCAAAAAGAAAGGACACTGGAGTCACACCAGTTGGTTCTATTTCAACTCTGCCTCTGCTGACTGTATGACCCAGGGCAAGTTCCATCACAGCTCTAAAAATTTACATCCTAACTCATAAACTGAAAGTATGCTGTCTAACATAGTAGAGATTGAATGCCAGAATCCCCAGACCAAAAGTAGCTTCTAGAGATGTTTCTGGTTACTTGACATATAATAATTCCATTTGAATGCCCTTTGGTCGGTCCTGATCTCCCCAGTTCATAAAAAGCTCCAACACTCTTTGTAGCATTACATTTTGCCCTGCTGTATTCAATTAAGTTAATGGATTGCTGTCTAAAGGCATTTAAATTTGAGATCTCTGTAGAGTCTAGTGGACTCTTGGTGTGGTGCTATGAGTCAAAATGGACTCAACAGCATGCAGTAGCAGCAGCCGTTGGGTTGAGACAGGAATGAAATAAGAGCATATCTCACACAATGTAGGGTTCCATTTTCCTTTCCTCCTCTATCCACGTTTTTAAGTTGTTAACCCTTATATTTTCAAACACAGACACTGGGAAGGTAATCCTCACTTGTTTATCAAGTTTGTGTTCTAATTAATCAAGGTGATATTTCCAATTATATTCTCTAACTTATTATTAATACCTAGAGGAGCTGTGGTAGCATAGTGTAGTGGTTACGAATCGGGCTGCGAACCACAAAGTCAACAGTTCAAAACTACTAGCTGTCCCATGGGAGAAAGATGAGGCATTTTGCTCCAGTAAAGATTTACAGCCTCAGAAACCCTGTACAGGGTTACTATGAGTCGGAACCGACTCCATAGCACATAACCACCACCACCGCACACATCAAGCAGGATGCATATTGTCTTCATTTTCTCGCTCAAGCCCCTGCACAATTCCTTCTCTATCAAGTTCCAATTGATGGTGACCCCATTCTCCAAGTTGAAGTCCTTTAGTGATTCTCTCTCTTCCAGTATGCCACATGTCACCAGCTTCTGAAAATCTTCCTCATCATTTTTTTGTGAATCTGGATACCCTTGTAAGACCCAGTCTTCAGAGCCTAGTCCCCGCAAGAGCCTTACAGTTACCACACTATCAGGTAGTCGAAACCATCCTCCATTAATGATGTATTCCTTTCCCTGGTCAATAAGTGTCTGTGTTCCATAATACCTAGTTCCAAATTCTCTGCCAAACACTTGAAGTCTTTTAATCCTTCTTCCTTCCTACTTCTTTCTAACCACCCTCAAAAATGCTTACTTCCTGACTATAAGAACTAGAGTGGTTCCTTAAATACAGGGTTGCTATGAGTCAGAACTGACTTCATGGAAGTTAACAACAACCTCCACTTTAGAAATGGGTAACCTGAGGTCCAAAGATCATTCAAGAGCAGACATAGGTCTGTGCCCATCTTGGGATAAACCACATTTGTCTTCTGCTCTCAAGTCCCCACTTCTGCCCAGAAAGCCTGCCTTCCTCTCTTCTAAATCTGACTCAGGTTTCAGGTCATCTCAGTTCCTGCTCTTCCAAGAAAGCCTTCTCTAGACCTCATTCGACATAACACATACTCTGTCCCCTATCCAAACTCATTTCTTCCCATTGTCTCTCTTCCTACTTCACTAACACGTTTCTGCCTCAGGGATTTTACACTTTGAGTTTCTATTTCTCACCTCCCCCCTTGCTGGCCCCATTGATGTTTTTATTTAAGTATCAGCTCATGTGCCCTTTCTTCAGAGATGCCATCCTGTATGGCCTCTCTAAACTCACTCCTGGCTTCATATCTACTTCAATGTGGTCTTCAGTTGTTTCCTAGCATTGATCGCTATCTGAAATTATCCTGCCTGTGCCATTTACTGGTTTATTGTCCTTCTCCCTATACTAGAATGCATACTCTGTAAAAGTAGGACCCATCTCTGCTTTTTCTTCCTCTTCCCCAGACGTAAGAGAGGACCTGGTATATTGTGGGAGCTCCACAAATGCTTATTGAGTGACTTGATGAAAATTCAATAACTTAATGCTTGATTTCTTAGTTCCTTGGCCATGGGTTTACTGGGAGCATTTAAAGGGCCATGTAGAGTGGCTGTCACCTTTGGGGACTGGCATAGACCTAAACTCCACTACAGGAACTGTTTCCAGTCCACAACTAACTCTGCTTCCAGCCCTTCCTTCCATGAGTAACAGCTGGACATCTTTGCTAGTACATGCCTGGGGGTCTTCTCGGATGCAGTCTCTTTATGAATGAACAAGCATTGTGGCAAAAGTAGAAATGTATCCTTAACAATTCCTAGGCGCTTTGTCCTGGTGCTCCATTTCCTTTTTGCTTTTGAGTCCCTGAAAAGAAAGGAGCGTCGAGACAAACATGCTGTATAGGTTAACGCTGAACCCCAGTGGGACCCACTTGAAGAAGCAGGGTCCCTGCAGTGTGCTAGAGAAATATTTCCCCACAGACACAATGTGTGAGAGCCCAGGCTCTTCAGCACTGAGTGGCAAACTGTATAAATGACCACTATCTCTGCATCCTGGGTCTCCGTGTACCCCAGCAGCATTTTCATGCTTGGCAAAAGCACTATGTTGAAGTGCATCTTGAACTATTTCTTTATTTAAACTGCCCTTCACGTTATTGTTGCCAAAACTGTCAGCTGGAAGTCTACACAGGCAAGGCCAAATGTGGGATAGAAATCAAGGCTGCTTATATCTTTGGATATTATAAAGTGATAGATGTGCAGGTGTCTAACTGGAAAGAGAAATACAAAATCAATTCAGGCTGTGCTGTAGCAGAAGGGTCTCTCCTTTTGTTTTGAAGGATCCTTCTCCAACAACTAGAATTTGCAGGGTCAAGGTGGGACAAGCAAATTCATGGGGACCAGGTTTCCATGGTCCAGAATGGAAGCTCTGTTTCCTGACAGGACCTTTGTGAGAGGAGCTGCTCTTCATCCTTCCCCCCACCCTAATTCTGCACTGGATTTTATCCCTGCCAAGTGAGTGTCTGCTATGATTCCTTAAATTTCTGTTTTTGGGAAGCAAAGTTGGTTTCAATTCATGAAAGAAACCATATCCTCAAAAAGAAAAAAAGCCCATTAACTATTAGAAAAGTCAAGTTATGTGAAATTAAGTTGGGACTTATATCTGTACTACTATTATTATGATTATTCTTGGAATTAGAGTAAGAAAATATGACCTAAAAGAGAAATACCTTTATGAGTTAGAGAAGTGTCAAATTATCGTCTGCGAGAACCAGGCTTAGTCTGGGGAATTTAAGAAAGAAATTAAGCAACACTTAGCACATAAATACAAGGAAACCTAGTGACCTATGGAGTCCTGGGGTAACACTGTAGGATAAGCACTGGACCACAAGTTTGGTTTGAAGTACAAGGTTGGCAGTTCACAATTTACCACCAGCTCATTGGAAACCTTAAAGGGTCACTATAAGTCAGAACCTACTCAATGGCACTTAACAACAAGTGGTACTATGGGAGTCCTTTTGTGGAGCTGCAGGAGAAGCTCTAGACTGCTAACCACAGGCCAAGAGTTCAAATCTACCAGCAGCTCCTTGGAAACACTAGATAGGGTCAATATGAGTCAGAACCAACTCAACAGCACTTAACAACAACAACTGTACTTCTAACTGCAAGTTTAGCAGTTCAAACCCACCAGCTGCTCCAAGATAGAAATATGATGCTTTCTGTTCCCATAAAGATTTACAGTCTTAGAAATCATATAGAGGGTCGCTGAGTCGGAAACAATTTGATGGCAGTAGGTTTTGGTTTGGATTATCACATTATAGTCATGGTATTATCAATGAATGCTTGCTATAGGAATGAGTAAATGAGTGACTACAATAATTATTGAATAAATAGAAATGTTGATAAATATATGGACGCATGAATAGTTATTTTCTCTAATGTTTTGTATTCAAATGAGATCAGATTTTAGCTTTCTGAAATTTAGTAACTGTTACATTATAATAAACTGATTTCAATTATTAAATATACAGTTATGTCTGTATATTTAATAATTCAAGAATTTCCTTTGATCTTATAATCCTTGTTTTTTTTTTTTTTCATTTAATTAGACTCTTCATTCCTTTTCAGTGTTCTTAAGGTCCTAGCTAGAGTTATCTGTCAAGAGAAATATATGTTTGTTTACTTGCTTTTATGACATAGAAAGAGTAGTAAGATAATTTATTTTAATTCTAAAATCAGTCTCCATATTTGAATCTCATTCTGCCCCCTAGAATTTAACAAGTGTTAGATGTCCTTATTGAATCCTGGTGTGGCACCATAGTATAAACAGTAGACCTCAAGGTCAGTTTGAACCACAGGGTCAGCAGTTCAATCTCACCAGCTGCTCCTTGGAAATCCTATACAGGGTCGCTGTGAGTTGGAATAGATTTGACAGCACTTAACAATACCAGATGTCCTTATTATAATGATGATGTTAAGTGTCATCCAGTCAGTTCTGTATAGGGTTTCCAAAGTCATAGTGATGAGGAATTACTAATTTATGAGATAGTTAAATCTGAAATTTATTTTCCTCTATTTAATAATTCTGCCCTCTAGAATTCAACAAGTGTTAGTAAGACAACAAGTGTTAGTAAGACAAATAAAGTCATATTATTATAATGATGAGAATTAACTAATTTAGTAGATAGTCAAACTTGAAATTTATCTTCCCCTATTTAATAATTTGTGATCTGTAGATTTCTGTGTAAGGGTGGTGACTTGAATGCTTGTATTTATCATATGCCCAAATAATCCATGTCATCCACACAACCCCATGAAAGCTAGATTTTTAATGACAGCCACCAACAACAAGGCTAACTGGAGAGGAGGAGAAAGTGGCACCACATTAGAATCTGGCAAATGCTGGCTCCTGATTGATTTGCAAAAATATTGGGGTAAATATGGTATGCCTCTGCAATGAAGAAGTCTTTGGGTGGGAGAACTAATAGGAATGCCATATTGCAGTTTAAAAAGATTCTAGAGCCTTTTGTTGGAGGAGGTCTGAGGTTGAGTGAATTACTTGATAGGACTTTTCAGCTATAGTCTTTATAACTCCCACCAAATGCCTGGGTAGGACTTTGCAAATATGAGGTGCTTGGGATCTACCAATGGTATTGGATAGCTTGATAATACTGTGAATAAGGGGCATGCTACTCTTGTGGGGGTGAAACCATGCAAATAAGGTGGAGATTGGTCAGTTTTGCCATCCTACTAGGCTTAAAACGAACCATGCCAGAGGTAGAAAGAGAGATATCATTATCACTGAGAAAAAAGAGTGAAGAATAGAGTACAAATTATTTGGAATTGAGATCCAAGCCTAGCACCAGAGGAATGGGAACAACTGAGGAAACAGATCTAAGAGACCAGGTTCAGACACAGTTGAGAACTTTCCAGCCCATAGATCAAGAAAGATAATTTGAGGTGGGGGGGCGGGATACTTGTTAGTAGAGTTGGAATGTCTTTGGGCTCTTGGTGGAGCTAAGTTTGCACATAGAGCTAGAGCTGAGCACCTTCAGGCTGAGAGATACTGGCAGAGTATGGTGCTTCTGAGCACTTAATTAGCAGAACTAAAAGAGCTTTGTGACATTTGCTCAAACAGGGCAGAAGTCAGGCACCATGGAACCAAGATAGGCCAAGGGTCAGAGAGAAGCATGCCTGTGGACATGGCTGAGAGGAGGCTATCCTGATCAAAGAACTGTATCCTGAGTCATTACTGATCCTGAACTGTAGCCTGTTACTTACCTAATCTTGAGTTGTTGTTGTTGTTATGTGCCGTCAAGCCGGTTCCGACCCATAGTGACCCTGTACAGGGTTTCAGAGGCTGTAAATCTTTACAGGAGCAGAAAGCCTCATCTTTCTCCCACGGAGCGGCTGGTAGTTTCGAACTGCTGACTTTGGGGTTTGCAGCCCAATTCGTAACCACTATGCTACCAGAGCTCCATAAATTCTGTGTGGCCATTGCAGTGAATGATTGAACCCAGTAAAGAAGTAAAAGATACTGTGAAAGGATACTTGGTGTCAGAATTTGTAAAAAGGTTGGAGGGTGGAGGCATGTCTGACCTCTGCCTCATAGGATGGTTGATGCTGAAGATATTGAACCTCCTTCCACCTTGTGACATTAGAGGAGGTCAGACACTGCTCCTGTGCCATTTTTATAAATTCTTATTCAAGATGGGCTAATTTGATAGCAGGAAAAATGCAAAACAAAAATGGCAATCTGACTGGCAACCACATGAATAAGCAAGTTTGTTCACCAGGGAGTCATCAAAACAAGCAATGAAGTCCCTTCAGGACAACCTCCCTCTAAGACTGAAACTCAAAGAGAACACATGAGCAGGCATGTAAGCTTGAGATGAGAGAGAGAAGAGGAAGGGCTAGTTGTTCCATAGTGTAGTGAGACCTGAGGACACCTGAGCCCATGGAAAAGGACATAGCCACAGAGGGCTAGTGCTGAGAATGAAGCATCCAGCTGGTATAAAGTAAGGGGAGATACACAAGAACACCCAAACTTGCAGATAGTACCCATTTGACCTAGCATTGATGGCTTGATAATCAGAACTCAACTAGGGGAAGATTTAAAAAAAATTTTTTTTGATAAAAGAAACAAGTGTAAATTGCTGCAGTTTGATGAACTTGATCTATACTTATGGATGTAGGAGCTCAAAATACCAACTGAAAGGGAAGGAGTCTTCACATCAAGTATCAATCCTATCACCTCTGTATACAGGGCAGATAGGGATGGACAACTTAGACAATGACTACCTAAAATGAGGGAGTGATAAAGGCATGAAGTGACTGACTTCCAAGTTTTCAAGAGGGTGTTTAGTTTAAGAGTGTGTGGGGGCATCCAGATTGGCAAGGAGGAAGTAAAACTGCATCAATTTGCAGACGATATATTTCTGTGCATAGGAAATCCCAATGACTCAGCAAAAAGAAAAAAAAAAAACTACTATACCTCATTGGAAGATTTAGCAAAGTGGCAGGGTATAAGATTAACATAAAAAATAAGTTGGATTCCTCTATACTAATAATGACAACACAGAAAAGGAAATTAAGAAAGCAAACCATTTACAATAGCTGCCCAAAGGATGAAATATTTAGGCATAAACGTAACCAGAGGAACAAAGGACTTATACAAAAAAAAAAATTACAAAACACTACTACAAAAACCATAAGAGAACTACAAAAATGGAAGAATATACCATGCTCCTGGATAGGAAAACTTAACATTGTGAAAATGTCAATACTACCCAAAGCAATCTACACATATAATGCAATCCCAATCCATATTCTAAAAACATTCTTCAAAGAGATAGAAAAAACAATTATAAACTTTGTATGGAAATGAAAGAGACCCAGGATAAGAAAGTACTGCTTAAGAACAAAAACAAAGTTGGAAGCCTCTACCTGCCTGATTTCAAAATTTGCTACATGGCTACAGTGTTCAAAACAGCCTGGTACTGGTACAATGAAAGAAACATAGATCATTGGAACTGAATCAAGAATCAAAAAATTTAATCCATCCACATAGAGCTAACTGCTCTTCGACAGGGTTAAAGTACATTAATTACATGGGGAGAAGATAGTGTCTTCAACAGATGTTGTTAGCAGAACTGGAAATCGATATACAAATGATTGAAACAAGACTTTACCTCATGCCATATACAAAAAAAAAACACACAGCATGGATTAACGATCTAAATTTGAATCTTAGAATTATAAAGGTTATCAATGAAAAAATAGGGACAAATTTCAAGGCACTAATACAATCATGAAGATCAAAGACCACAGCTTTCAGTATGTGATATATATATATACCATATATGTATATATCTCAATATAAAGAAAACAAAAATCCTCACCACTGGAACAATAAACAACATTCTTATCAATGGAGAAAAGATTGAAGTTGTCAAGGACTTCATTCTTCTTGGATCAACTAGTAACACTCATGGAAGCAGCTGTCAAGAAATCAAACAACGTAATGCATTAGGCAAATCAGCTGCACAAAACCTTTTTAAAGTGTTGAAGAGCAAAGATGTCAATTTGAGGACTAAGGTGTGCCTGACCCAAGCCATGGTATTTTCAATAACCTCATATGCATGTGAAAGATAGACAGTGAATAAGGAAGACCATAGAAGAATTGATGCTTTTGAGGTATGGTGTTGGAGGACAATATTCAAAGTGCCATGGGCTGCTAAAAGAACAAACAAGTCTGTGTTGAAAGACGTGCATCCAAAATTCTCCTTGGAGCCAGGATGGCCAAACTTCGTCTCTTATACTTCAGACATATTGTCAGGAGGGATCAGTTGCTATAGAAGGATATCATGTTTGGTAAGATGCAGGGTCAGAGAAAAAGATGAAGACTCCCAATGAGATGGATTGGTAAAGTGGCAGCATCAGTGGACTCAAGCATGGTAACAATTGTGAGGTTGGCCCAGGACCTGGCAGTTTTCATTATGTTGTGCATAGGATCGCTATGAGTCGGTACCAACTCGATGGCACCTAACAACAACAATACAGTGCACATAGGCTATCAAACATTGCAAAAATCACACAAACAAAAGAAGACAAAATAGAAGATTAGGACATACTAAAAATTAGAAACTTGTGCATCAAAAGACTTCAACAAATTAGTAAAAAGTGAGTCCACACAATGGGAAAAAATCGTTTGCAATGATATATCAGACAAGGGACTAATTTCCAAAATACATAGCAAACCACACTACCTCTACAAGAAAAAAGACAAGTAACTCAATTAAATCATGGACACAGGACATGAACAGACATTTCACCAGGGTAGACATTTCAGCAGCCGACATACATGAGACGAATGTTCACGATCATTAGCCATTAGAGAGATGCAGATGATAAAAAAAAAAAAAATCAATGAGATACCATCTCACACAAGCAATAACAGTGAAGTTCAAAAAAGCAGAGGACAATAAATGCTGGAGAGGATGTGGAGAGACTGGTACCCTCCTACATTGCTGGTGGAAATGCAAAATGGTCCAACCACTCTGGAAAACAGTATGGTACTTCCTCAGTAATTTGGAAATAGAAATACAATATGATCCAGCAATTGCTCTACTTGGTATATATCCACAAGAAATATGTTCATAACACGAGTAGATATATACACACAAATATTCATAGTAGCACTATTCACAATAGCAAAAAGATTGAGACAGTCTAAGTGCCCACCAATGGAAGAATGGATAAACAAACTTTGGTATATCCATGAAATGAAGAACAACAAGAAAACTGTAAGCCACTGCAGAACATAGATGAACCTTGAAGACATTATGCTGCATAAGACCATTATTGTAAAAGCTTAAGAAAAAATTCCTACACTAAAAGGAAAAAAACAAAAACAAATTCTTTGTTGTTTACTGGTGGGGGATGTGGAGAGCTCAGGGGAGGTAGGAGGAGGTAGAGTACAGGGTAGGGGACAGATACAGGATAGTTCAGCTCTCAGGTGGACAATACACAAGAAGGGGGAAAGGAATGGAAGAACAAGGTGTATAGGAGAATATTTACACAGGTTTGCATTGGCTAAATGGGACAGAGGTAAATAGGTTTGCATTGGCTAAATGGGACAGAGGTAAATAGTGATGTATGTTCAGCCTTGAGCATCAGGGCTCTGAGACATAGTCTGAATGGGTAAAAGAGGGAAAATAATGTTAAGATGCTTGACTATCTTATAAATCTTGTTTTCCCTAGCCTGCTATTTTAAAATAGACACTTGAATGGGGAGAAAAAGCAATAACCAGAAACATGTTTATAGAAAGCTTGTAAGTCCCTCTTCAGGCTATAATTGATTGGAATACCTAAGGGGGGGGGGAACTTCCAGTGAAAGGGGCTTCCTGCAGAACCTTTGTAGTGTATAAGACCTTAGGTGGAATCCTGAACCCCATCCAGAATCTTCTGAGTGGGAAATATCCACTTGAAAAGCCAAGCAGACTAGCATGGAGCAGCTAGAGGAACAGAAGACACTTCTTGAAAGAAAGACCAGGAGGAAAACTCAAAAACAAAAATGACAGTCTGATTGACTACCATAAGAACAAGCAAGGTGTCCATAGGGTAGCCATCAAGGCAAGAAATCAAGTCCCTTTAGGGCAAACCCCTTCCAAGACTGAAACTCAAAAGGGAATGCAGGAGCAGGAATGTAATCTTGCTGGCAACCACTTGGTCTACTGATGAGTGGAAGTGGGGGAAAAACAGCAATGAAGATGTGACCTGAGTCTTACCATGTTACATAGACTCCCGTCAACCTGGAGTATGGTGAGACCTGGTTGGCCAGCAGTATGGTGAGACCTGGAAATTCCACTGCCCATGGACATAGCCACAGAGGGCTAGACTGGAGAGTGAAGCATTCAGCTGATATGAAGTGAGGGGAGATGCACAAGAACACCCATACTTCATACTTTCAGATAGTACCCATTTGACCTAGCTTCAATGGCTGAATGACCATAACTTGACTAGAAGAAAGAAAAGAAAAGAAAAAAAGTTTTATAAAAAAAACAAGTGTAATCCACTACAATTTGATGAACTTGACCTATACTTATGGATGTAGTAACTTAAAGTACCAACCAAGAGGGAAGGGATCTTCACAGGAAGGATCATTCCCATCCCCTCTGTACACAAGGTTGATAGGGATGGACAAGTTAGACATTGACTACCTTAAATGGGGGAGGAGGGGTAACTTACCAGTTTTCAAGAGGGAATTTAGTTTCAGAGGGTGCCAGGGGAGGTAGAATCCCCACTAAATGTATTTCAACCTATCTAGAAGGGACTAGTGAAAGGAGATGGGGATAAGACTCTTGTGGTTCAATACAGAGTAATTGTTATCAGGACTGATTGTGTTTGTTGCAACTGTAAAGGTAAACATTTTATAGCAAAAAAGAGGGGAGTGGTTGATCTTGCAGTCCAGGAGTGGAGTGCCCTGGAACCATAAAGGGAGAAAAGCGGGAGCAGAGTGTGGGAACATATTCAGAGAAGCAGCAATGCCAGAGATGGAGGCAGAGATGATGACATGGAGAAATGGAGTGACTGGGTACTCTAGACTCATGGAGAAAGAGGGGCTGTGTGCTGGTAGCCAGGGAGCAGACTTGCAGGGAATGCCCTTTGTGTGTTTCAATGAATGCATATTCCTGAATGTTTTGGTGTCCATAAAACAACAACAACAACAACAACAACCAGAGGGAATACCTCTATCCTCGTGACTTACACAAAATTGCTGTGAAGATTAAATGAAGCACCAGAAGAAAATTTTCTGACACATAGTAATTGTGTAATAAATCTGAGCTGCTCTGGAAAAGAAAAAATGAGTGTGGGGAGAAGGTATAGTACCAATTGAATAGTTTTTATCTTGTCTAGATGGTTTTGGTGAAAAGAGATGTGGATAGGATTCTTACGATTCAACAGTGAATAATTGTTATCATGACTAGTTGTGTCTGTCACAATTGTAAAGGTAGACGTTCTGTAACAAAAATGGGGAAGTAGTTAATCTTACAGCCCAGAAACAGAGAACCCTAGGACCATCAGGAAGAAGAGTACGAGTGGAATGTGGGACCCTATTCAGAGAAGCAGTGACACCAGAGATGGTGGCAGAAATGAGGACATGGAGAAAGGGAGCAGCTGAAGACTCTGGACTCATGGAACGAGAGGGACTGGGTGCTGGAGCCCAGGAGGCAGACTTGTAGAATGTGCCCTTTGGTTGTTTATATTATTATTTATTTCTGTGTGCTTTTGTGTATAACTCCCCCACCAAAAAAAAAAAAAAAAACAAACCAAAAAACAATAAAAACAAAACAAAACAAAAACAGTGGGAATAGAAGCAAATACTTTTTAATATGATGCACAGAGGAGATTGTAATCATTGCAATAAAACAGTGGTATAAAACCAATGTTCTCCCATATAAATTGTCACTCAATTTATAATAAAAGCTTCAAAAATATAAAGAAGATAGATCTTGAAATGTTATTTTTTACTATGCAATGCCATTCCTCTTCAATTTGTCATCCCCAGTATAGTAAGCCATGTGATTGTTGGATTCAAAATGGCTAACTGGTGTTCTGGGTTTGACTTCTAGCCTCCTAAACTGTGAGGGAATACATATATTTTTTAAAAAGCCAAAAACAAAACAAAGATGGCCTGATTTGAAAGAAATAGCATAAATGGGCTTAACTAAAATTTATAAATGAAGAATATGCAGCCTCTAAGACCTAAAAACCAAATAAGCAAACAAAAACCCTAAAAGATGTTGTGCTTGTTTTAATATGGTGGTCATGAGAGAGTCAATATTCTTTTTTTAAAGAGTCAGGATGGAGTGACCTTTAGTTTACCAGGACTTTTCTAGAAGCTAGTCAAGGTGGTCCATGGGTAGACCAATGGACCATCCTCCTTGTGTGAACTTCTTTTTCATTATTTGTATATCTGAATGAATGTACCAATTGGATGTCTTCTGAGGAAGGTGTCATCAAGGTAATGTTATAGCTGTACTCTTGGAGAAAGTTATAACTTGTTAAGATCTGGCTTGTTAAGTGTGCATATGATAGTAAGACTCTTGAGACACTCCATGAATGGCCAGGTAAAAGTGCATCTTGTCTCTTCTTCAAAACTAGGAATTTCAAGTTGATCAGTTCTAAAATATTCTATAAACTGCTATTGAGTTAGGCACTGAAGAGAACATATTAGCAGATTCTTTCCATAATAGCAAAGTATTTACCAGCTGTCATTCAATAGAAACAATAATTTCAGTAACCTTGGGAATGAAATTAAGGGACGATTGCCTCAAGGTTGTGATAATCTATTGTAAAATGCCATTCGTTCTTTCCAGTTTGAAGACAGGCCAAATTGGGCTGTTACATAAAGAAACACTGAGGATAATCATCCCTTTACTAAATGTTATTAGGTGCCATTGAGTCGGTTCTGACTCATAACCTTATGCACAACAAAACGAAACACCTCATGTTCCTGGGCCATCCTCACAGTCATTGTTAAACTTGAGCCATTGCTGTTGCTGCCACTATGCAATTCTTCTAGTTAGAGGTCTTCCTCATTTTCACTGACCCTCCAGTTTACCTAGCATGATGTTCATCTCCAGAGACTGATTCCTCCAGATGGTGGTGATGGTTACATACTATGGAGTCAGTTCCAACTCAAAGCAACCCTGTATAAGGTTTTTGAGGCTGTCAATCTGTATGGAGTCCTGGTGTGACTCTGTTGGTTATTGTGCTTGACTGCAAGGTCAGTTTAAACCAAAAGGTCAGCAGTTCAAGCTCACCTGCCACTGAAATGACTGGACGACACTTAACAACAACAAATCTTTATGGGAACAGAAAGACTCATCTTTCTTCTGTGGAATGGTTAGTAGTTTTGAACTGCTGACCTTGTGGTTAGCAGCCAGATTTGTAATCACTACACTACCAGAGCTCTTGGTCCCTCCTGATGATAAATATATACATTACACACACATACACCCACACGCACACATGCATACGTATGTTATGTGTCTCACCATCCTGACTTCTAAGGAATATTCTGACTGTACTTCTTCTAACATAGATTTGTTTGTTCTACTAGAATTTCATGGTACTTTTAATATTCTTCTTCAACACCGTAATTCAAATGCATCAATTCTTCTACACTTTGCCTTATTCATTGTTCAACTTTCACATGCATATGAGGCTATCAAAAATACCATGCCTTAGGTCAGGCAGGCACACCTTAGTCTTCAAACTGACACCTCTGTTCTTCAACACTTTAAAAGGGTCTTATGCGGCAAATTGGCCTAATGCACTATGTCATTGGATTTCTTGATGGCTTTTTCAATGAATGCTGGCAGTATTGTTGTTGTTAAGTGCTGTCGAGTCAGTTCCTACTCATAGTGATACTGTATAGAGTTTCCGAGGAGCAGCTTGTGATTTGATACACCTACTTTGTGGTTCAAGCAGACCTTATATTCCAGTGCTTTATCCTACAGCACCATTTCAAGACTTTAGTGTTGATAGCAGATCCAAGCAAAATGAAGTCTTTAGCTACTTCAAACCTTCCTCTATTTATCATGATGGTATTTATTGATCCAGTGGTAAGGATTTTTGTTTTATTTAAACTGAGGTGCAACTCATACTGAAGGCTGTGGTCTTTGATCTTCATCAGTATTTTAAGTCTTCTTCACTTTCAACAGGCAAAGTTATATCACTGTTGTTTATGAGTCTTCCTCCAATACTGATGTCACTTTCCTCCTCATATAATCCAGTTTCCCAGATTATTTGCTTAGCATAAAGATTGAATAAGTATGGTAAAGAATACAACCCTGACTCACACCTTTCCTGATGTTAAACCATTCAGTATCCCTTTGTTTTGTTTGAATGACTACCTCTTGGTCTATGTACAGGTTCCTCATGAGCACAACTAACTGTCTGGAATACTAATTTCCACATTCTTGTCCATAGCTTGTCATGATCCATAAAATTGAAAGCCTTTGCATAGTCAGTAAAGCAGAGGTAAACATCTTTTTTGTATTCTCTGTTTTCAGCCAAGATGTATCTGCCATCATCAATGATCATTCCTTCGTATATCCTTGTGTGAATCCCATTTTAATCTGGAAATAATCTCTCAATGTACTGTTGCAGCCATTTTTAAATTATCTTTAGCAAAATTTTACTTGCCTGTGATATTAACATCATTATCCCATGATTTCTACATTCCATTGGGTCACCTCTCTTTGGAATGGGCAGAAATATGGATCACTTAAAATCAGCTAGTCAGGTAGCTGTCTTCCAAATTTCTTGGCAAAGATGAGCGTGGGCCTCCAATACTGTATCAGTCTGTTGAAATATTTCCATTTGTATTCCATCAATATCTTCAATACCATTGGCTCTTGATGATATACTACATTTTGAATTGTTTGAACATTGACCATTTCTTTCTTTCTTTTTTTAAATAAGCTTTTACTCCTCTAAAGGTTTAGAAAAAGAAATATTTCCAATAGAGGTGTGTTATTATATATATAAGGAACTCTGGTAGCATAGTTGTTACAAATCAGGCTGCAAACCTCAAGGTCAGCAGTTTGAAACTACCAGCTGTTTTGTGGGAGAAAGATGAGGCTTTCTGTTCCTGTAAAGGTTTATGGTCTTGGAAACCCTGTACAGGGTCGCTATGAGTCGGAACTGACTCCACAGTGCATAACAACAACATATATATGGTGGTGGTTAGAAAAAAGAAATTCTGTAGCCTAATATGAGTATGACTTTAATGTCCTCTCTTCAGCTTCTTGCTTTCAAAGCTGCCTGAGAAATTTCAAGATGCTAGTTTTGGTTGTTATGCTATGCCTCAGGCTTTAATTTAATTTTCAGCCTGTTTTGTTTTCAAACTATCTTTCCC
>NW_006408622.1:132839-134002 GCF_000296735.1 Chrysochloris asiatica
AAAAAAAGGAAAGAAAATCAGAACAAAGCAAAACCAAGAAAGTGTATTGTCCACCTTTGCTCCAAGGTTCCCGCATAGTTTTTCCATGGTGTTTCTGCTCCCCTGCTTGGTCTTGCCATTTGGTCTCCGGGACTTGGAGCAGCAGATTCAAAAGTACATGATTTCTTACTTCAGCTTCAATTTCCACTAGCTATAAGCCTTCAAACTTTTAAAGTATTCCTAGCTATGTGGTTCTGAGTCTTGGAGCTCTGCCCTGGATCTGCTTTGCCTGGTATTCTGTGGTATGGCTGACAGCGAACTTCACTGCAGCTCTACCCTAGCCACCATCAAGCCCCTTCTGCTGAATTGGTTTTCGTATAAAGGGTGAGGTAAGGTCTTGTTTCAATCTTTTGCATATTACTTTCCAGTTCTACCAGCACTATCTGTTGAAGAGACTATCTCCTCCCTATGCAATATACTTAGACACTTTGTTAAAAATCAGTTGATTGTATGTGGATAGGTTAATTTCTGGATTCTCGATTCTGTTCCATTGATCAATGTATCTTTCACTGTACCAGTACCAGGCTGTGTTGACCACTGTAGCCTTGTAGTAAATTTTGAAATTAGGGAGAGAGAGGTCTCCAACCTTATTCTTCTTCATAAGCTGTGCTTTGCTTACCTATATAAAGTTTGTCATTGTTTTTTCCATGTCTTTGAAGAATGTCATTAGAATCTGGACTGGAATTGCAGTATATGTGTAAATTGCTTTGGGTTGTTGTTGTCGTCAGGTGTCATCAAGTCAGAACCGACTCATAGCGACCCCATGCACAGCAGAACAAAACAATGTCCGATCCTGAGCCAACCTCACTACCGCTGCCACACTTGATGCCATCAATGATGCTACCTGACTGATCCATCTCGTTGGGGGTCTTCCTCTTTTTCTCTGACCCCTTACCTTACCCAGCATGACATCCTTCTCCAGCGACTGTTCTCTCTGGACAATATGTCCAAAGTATGAGAGATGAAGCTTAGCCATCTTGTCCTCCAAGGAGCACTCTGGTTGTACTTCTTTCAAAACAGATCTTTTGGTTCTTTTGGCAGTCCACGGAACTTTCAGTATTCTCCTCCAACACCACAACTCAAAGGCATCAATTCTTCTATGATCTTCCTTATTCACTGTCCAG
>NW_006408622.1:134102-136046 GCF_000296735.1 Chrysochloris asiatica
TCTCGCTGCTGCTCGAAGTTCTCGCTGCTGCTCGAAGTTCTCGCTGCTGCTCGAAGTTCTCGCTGCTGCTCGAAGTTCTCGCTGCTGCTCGAAGTCAAGTTATCTTGTCAAGTTATCTCTCTCTAAATAAAGACAGAATTAAATTTTACTTTAAGGCATATGATCTCAGGAAATAAACTGTCCATGCATGAGTTTTCAGGAAGATTATGAGGACTGTGCTTCAGCAAAATCCAAAGTGAGGGTGTAAAGGAGCTCTGGTAGCATAGTGGTTACGAATCGGGCTGCGAACCTTAAGGTCAGTGGTTCGAAACTACCAGCTGCACCACGGAAGAAAGATGAGGCTTTCTACTCCCGTAAAGATTTATACCCTCGGAAACCCTATACAGGGTGGCTATAGGTCGGAAACGACTGGATGGCACATAACAACAACAACAAAGGCATATATGCAAGAAAATTGAAGTTCTGACTCAGTAAGAAGTGAAAGGAACCCTCAGCTGATGGAGAAGGGAGGTCTGAGGATGACAGCTGTCTACCGGTATGAGAGAGCAGGCAAACCCAATTAGTGCTGCTGCTTCACTGGGAGAGTTGGCTCCAAGAAAATGAAATTGATCAAATATCTGATGCATTTAACGTACTAAGGTGAGATCTATGTAATTCGCTGAGATTTGGGGAGAAGAATTAGTGGTAAATACAGAGAAATCCCACCATTCATCTATCAGCTTTTCATACTACGGTGGCTTGTGTGTCACTGTGATGCTGGGAGCTATGCCACAGGTATTTCAAATACCAGAAGGATCACCTCTGGTGGACAAGTTTCAGTGAAGCTTTCAGAGTAAGATAGATTAAGAAGGTAGATTAAGATGGATTAAGAAGACCTACTTCCAAAAATTAGGCAATGAAAACCGTATGGATTACAATAGAATATTGTTCAGCTCTCTTGCTTTAGACATGGCATCAGCAGGAATCATTTGCTGGAGGAGGACATCATAGATATTAAGGTAGAGCACAAATTAGAACATGGGAAATCCATTGACATTTCATGTTAATACAGTGAAATGTATTGACAAATAAGCAAAATAAATAACTCAGATATGTTGCCAGTTGTAACCTGAATGGAATAGGAATGAACAGTGATTCATCCTCTTATAAAAAGTTTCACCATGAGGTGGAATTGACTAGATGATATCTATCTATCTATCTGTCTATCATTTCTGTATCAGCTCTTTATTTATCTGTGTATTGATATAGACACATAAGGAAAAATAAGATCAATATAAACTCCAGGAAGATGTGAGGGAGAGGAAAGCTTGCATAATCTTGCACAATAATCATCAGATGACCCATTTGCCAATGAGTTGTAACTAATTATTAAATATTCTACAAACCAAAATTATATATATATACTGGAATTTTGAGAGGAAGAATGGAAGCTTGTAAGCATGTGTGGTGGAGGTGGGGGCCAATGAGAATTGATTCCTAATCTTTCAGAATGCAAAGTCAGAAGATGCTACTGAAAATGGAAGCATGTTATTTAAAAGTATGGGTATCAATAGCAAACAAAATGGCTAAGATTAAAAGGGGTGCCTCTGAAAAGTAAGAAATTTGAGAGAAGTAGAAGGTAAATGCTTTTAATTAGCATGTAGGGCAATTTAATTTTTAATACACAAATGTATGTAAAACTTAAAATACAAATACAACAACACTTTCTTATTTGAATTTCATCATTTGTCTACCCTTGATCCTTTAATTTGAAAAAATAATGTACAGTATATCTCCAAAGATAGTATATATCCTAGAAAGTAGAAAACAAACAAACAAACAAACAAAAAACTATCTAGGTTTCTACTTGTTGTATTTTCAAATTCTTACCTTCAAACAAGTGGAAATGGCAATTCTCTTCTGCATCCACTTATTTATTTATGTATTTATGTATTTATTTATTTA
>NW_006408622.1:136146-141666 GCF_000296735.1 Chrysochloris asiatica
AATTGTGCCCTCAGCATCATTTTCACCATGTCCCAAAGATTTTTGTATGTTGTGTTTTTGTTCTCATTTATTTCCAAGAACTTTGTGAATTCACGTTTAATTTCTTCTATTTATTTCTTTTAATTTCTTCTATTAATTTCTTTTCAGCAGGGTCTTATTCAGTTTCCATTTATTTGACTTTATTTCCTTGGACTTCTTATTGATGATTTCTAGTGGTCTGTAAAGATGCTTTGTAGAATTTTGATGTTTGTAAATTTACAGAGGTTTTTTTTGGTGACCTAATGCATGGTCATTTCTGGAGAATGTTCCATGTGCACTTGAAAAGAAAGTGTATTGAGCTGTTTTGGGTTGAAATCTGTAAATATCTATGAGGTCAAGTTGGTTGATTGTGCTGTTTAGTTCCTCTGTAACTTTGTTGAGTTTCTTTTGGTTGTTGTATCCCTCTTCGAAAGTGGCATATGAAAATCTCCCATTATAATTGTAGATTAATCTATTTCTTTCTTCATATGTAATATAGTTTGCTTTATATATCTTGGTGCTCTTTCATTGGGAGCATAAATATTTATTATGGTTATATCATCTTGCTCAATTCACCCTTTAATGATAAAATAGGGTCCCTCTTTATCTCTTATGTTGTTTTTTGTCTTAAAGTTTATTTTATCAGAGATGAGTATTGCACTCCTGCTTGTTTTTTATTGCAATTAGCTTGGTATATTTTTTTCCATCCTTTAAATTTTTGTCTATTTTTGTCTTTGTGTGTAAGGTGTGTCTCTCACAGGCAGCATATTGAAGGGTCTTGTTTTCTTATCCACTCTGCAACTCTCTGTCTCTTTACTGGTGCATTTAACCCATTGACATTCAGTGTAATTATTGATACGAATGAATTAATTGCTATAATTATGTTAATTTTTTGTGGTGCTCTTCATTCCTTTGTTCTGCATGCCTTCTTTGTGCTGAGTTCATGTTTATTGTGCTATTTCTTATCAGTTTCTTCTTAGTTTTAATGTTTCCTTGTTCTGCTTGGATCTTCATTTTCATGGTAAATTGTGAAGTATGAACTATCGTTGGGATTACCCTACAGTATATTAACTTTTCCCTCCATTTAAGACAGTCTATTGTATCTTGCAATCTACCTGACCTCTTTACTATCTGGATCCCTCTCCTATATTTCCCCCTTTTTTGAAATTGTTGTCTGCTCTTGTTGGTTTTAATTCCAAAGAACTCCCTTTAGGATTGGCTTTGACAAAATCTCTTAGCTTCTGTTTATCCTGGAATGTTTTGATTGCACCATCATATTTGATTGACAGTTTTTCTGGATAGGTGATTCTTGGTTGGTGTTTTTTGTTTTGTTTGTTTGTTTCCCATTTAGGGTTTTATATATGTCTCCCCATTGCCTTCTTGCCTGCATGGTTTCTGCTGAGAAGTCAGAGCTTAATCCAATTTGCTTGCCTTTGTCCATAAACTTCTCTTTTCCCTGGCTGCTTTTAGGATTCTCTCCTTGTCTTTGATTTTGGAGAGTTTGATTATAACATGTCATGGTGGTTTTCTTTTGGATTCTATACTTCCTGGGGTTCATTCAGCTTCTAGAATGTTTATCTTCTCATCCTTCAAGATGTTAGGAACGTTTTCTTCAAGTAGATCCTCAACTATCTCCTCTGTGGATTACTGTGATTCTTCCTATTTCAGAATGCCGATATTCTTAAATCATTCCTCTTCATGTTATCCAGCATGAATCTTAGACTGTTTTCAGATTTTGGTTTTCTTTTTTCTGCTTACTCTTCTATCTTAGAAGTATTGAGAGATTTGTCTTCCAGATCACTGGTTCTGGCTTCCATTTCTTCAATTCTACTCCTTTGCCCTTACAGTGTATTGTCCCTTTCTGATATTTTATTATTAATCATCTGGACCTCTTTGTGCAGGTTTTGAATGTTTCCACTGCTATATCTATGTTGTTTGATTGTTCCTGTAGCACTTTCCTGACTTCTTCCTTATTTTCCTCCACACTTCTGTGGAGCATTTGAATTTGTCTCCATATCATGTTTCTGAATTCCTTCTCAGGCAGTTCCAAATCCTGCTTTTCTTCTTGTGGAAAGTCAATGTCTGCCTCCAGCTTCTTTGTCTCAGTTACTCTTTTCTGTTTTTGGACATGTGCTGAAATCTTTTGTTGTTTTTTCTTGGACATTTTCAGTAGTTAGGTGTGTTTTCAATGGTTAAATGAATGTATGTTGCTGTGTTTTTAAGCTTACTGAGTTCTCCTGGTGGATGTGATGTGGATATAGTCTTCCCTTTTCTTGTATAATGCCAAGCAGCTGGTGTTGGATCCTGTCCAGATGGTGGGAAATTATGGGGTCTGCTTGTAGCTTGGCTATATGACCATGATTGCTGTCTCTTCTGAATTCCTTCTCAGACAATTCCAAATCCTGCTTTTCTTCTTGTGGAATGTCTATGTCTGCCTCCAGCTTCTTTGTCTCAGTTACTCTTTACTGTTTTTGGAATGTGCTGAAATCTTTTGTTGTTTTTTCTTGGACATTTTCAATAGTTAGGTGTGTTTTCAATGGTTAAATGATATGGAGTTTTTCCACTGTATTTCCCACAGATATAGTCATTTTGATTCCTTTGTATTACATCTGTTGAGGTCAATGTATATAATCATCTTTTACGTTGTTGAATGAAGGTGTTTGCAATGAATAAGTCATTAGTCTTGCAAAATTGTATCATGATATCTCCAGCATCATTTCTATCACCATGGTCATATTTTTCAACTACTGATCCTTCCTCTTTGTTTGCAACCTTTGCATTCCAATCACCAGAAATTATCAATAAATCTTAATTTCATGTTTGATCAATTTCACACTGAAGAAGTTAATAGAATTCTTCAATCTCCTCATCACTTGCTTTAATGGTTAGTGTGTGTACATTTGAACAATAGTGGTATTAACTCATTATCATTGTAGGCATTTGGATATTATCCTAGCACAGACAACATTATCCTTCAAGATAGATTTTGAAATATTCTTTTTGATGATAAATGTGAAAGCTTTCCTCTTCAATTTGTCATTCCCAGTACAGTAAACCATATGGTTTCAAATTCAAAAAAATCAATACCAGTCCATTTCAGCTCACTAATGCCGAGGAGAAACTTCTCTCATACTTTGGATATGTTGTCAAGAGGGACCAGTCACTGGAGAAGGATATCATATTTGGTAAATGGAGGGTCAGAGAAAAAAAGGAAGACCCCCGCCCCCAACGAGATGGATTGGCCAAGTGGCAGCATCAATGGGCTCAAGCATGGCAACAGTAGTGAGCTTGGCCCAGGATCGGGCAGTGTTTTGTTCTGTTGTGCATAATGTCGCTATGGGTTGGCACCGACTAGATGGCACCTAACAACAACAACAATACCTAGGATATGGATCTTTATGCACTCCATTTGATTTTTACAACTTCCAATTTTCCTAGCTTTATATTTTGTACACTTCATGTTATCATTATTAATGGATGTTTACAGCTGTTTCTCCTCCTTTTGAGTAGTGCTCCATAAGCTAACAAAGGTCCCAAAGGCTATATATTCCATTGGTGCCATCGTGGCCAACTACTTGAGGAGACAGCTCTTACCCAGTCATATTTTGAGTACCTTGCAATGTGAGGAGTTAATCTTCTGGCACTACATCTGACAATATTCTGGTGTAATTCATCGTATTTCAATATTCAATATTCTGGTGCTATCTGACAGTGTTCCTGAAGGACCTTGCGCCTGATCAACGGAATGGCATTGCAACTACTCCCGTCCAAATCTCCATACCCCCGCCCATTGTAAGTGCCCCAGAACTGTACCCAGACCACACCTCCTTTAAATACCCCAGTCTGGAAGAGAACAGACGGGCTCTTGGTCTCCCCTGGAGACTTAAGTGTACCCCCTCCTAGGTTGGTTCTCAATAAACCTCTCTGCTGTTGAAGCCAAGACTCTCTCTTCATATCATCTCTTTTCTTTCTTTTCCTTACAGTTTCCCAGCTACTCCTACTTTTTTCAGTGGATAACATTAAGACGCAGTCTGCCTCTCCTTCTTCCTAGTTTGCCTTAGTCTGGGAGCTCAACTGAAACATCTCCACCAGGGATGTGCCCTGCTGGTGTTTAAAACAAGTGTGGAACAGCTCCCAACATCAGAGCAACATGCATGCAAACACAGTATGACATACTGACAGCTCAGTGGTTGATTACAGAAGACCCATTACAATAAAATGTACTTGTTGTGTGATGCTGTAGGATCAGCACTGGACTTTAAATCTCAAGGTTGGCAGCTTTAACCTACCAGCTGCTCCTTGGAAACACCACATGGTTGCTTTGAGTGCTAACTGATTGGAAAATGCGTATCAACAACATGACAACAAAGTGGTGGTGGTGGTAGTGGTGGTATGCTGTGGAGTCGGTTCTGACTCATGGCAACCCTGCATAGGGTTTCTAAAGCTATAAATCTATACGGGAACAGAAAGCCTCATCTTTCTCCTCTGTAACAACTGGTAATTTTGAAGTGCCGATGTTGAGGTTAGGAGCCCTACTCGTAACCACTATGCTACAAAATAGGTCTTGATTAATGGCAGTGTCAGATTATTCATGAAACAAGGTAAGTACAGGCTTACTTGTGCTTATTTACTAATCGTTAGTGAACATTTTCACTTTTTTAACCACATGAAATAGTCTGTTTCTTGGTATGGCTTGCATCGTTTGCTCTCCCAAACCAATAGCAGATTTCTACAGAATCAAAGTCTCTTTTCAAATTTACAGTCCCTGACAGGGATTAAGTGCCCATTAAGCAAGGTAATCAAGGGCTTACTGTGATTACTTATTAATATGTAATAAATATTTTCACATGAAGAACAGATTAGAAACTGATCACAAATAACATCAAGCAAGGCGTTGTAGGTTAATGTGCTGGAACGCAAAGTCAGTTTGAACCATAGGCAGTTCAAGTTCACCATCTGCTCCTTAGAAACCCTACACAGGGTGGCTATGAATCAGAACTGACTCAATGGCACTTAACAACAACAATAATGACAATAGGTTTCAATCCTTGAGGGTCCTGTTTTGATTTAAATTGATCTGTATCAACTATTTTAAATTGGAGAAAGATCTATGAGATTCATATTCTCAAGCCAACTTGTAAGTTAAAAATATTTTCTCTATGGCCCTTTACAGAAAATGTTTGCCAATTGCAGATTAACAGAGGTTGTAAACAGAGGGGCAAAAAAATATTCTGAATATATGAATGGTTTAGAAGACAAAAATACAAATTTGATACAAAAGGTCATTGGTTAGAATGCTTTTATACTTCTCAAGTGCAACACTGGAAGCTAGAAAATAATTAAAAACTGTGTTTAAAATTAAGAAGGAAAATATTTTAAGTTAGAACCTATATCTTGTCAAGTTGTTGTTGTTGTTGTTGTCAGGTGCCATTGAGTCGGAACCGACCCATAGCGACCCCATGCACAGCAGAACGAAACAATGTCCGATCCTGGGCCAACCTC
>NW_006408622.1:147146-157129 GCF_000296735.1 Chrysochloris asiatica
AATCAGGCTGCCAACCTCAAGGTCAGCAGTTTGAAACTACCAGCTGCTCTGCGGGAGAAAGATGAGACTTTCTACTCCCGTAAAGATTTACAGCCTCGGAAATCCTGTTTAGAGTCGCTATGGGTCGGAACCGACTCGATGGCACTTAACAACAACAACAACATGCCATAGAGTCCTCCTGTGACTGTGGGGTATGCACTGGACTGCCAACAGAAAGCCAGCAGTTCAGACCCACTGGTGGCTCCTCAGAAACCCTATACAGGGCCACTATGAGTTGCAACCAACTTGAAGGCACTAAACAATAACAACAGCAATACATGAAAAAAGAGCTGTGGTGGAATTGTGGATTGCACATTAGGCTTCTCTCCATGCAGTCAGCAGTTCGAATCCACCAGTCACTCCATGGGAGAAAGATGAGGCTTTCAACTCCTGTAAAGATTTATAGCCTCAGAAACCCTATACAGATCGCTATGAGTTAGAACCTACTCTACGGCACACCACCACCATCACCACATGCCAGGAATGCCTGGGGGGCTGGAAGGGGAATTATATGCATTAGGTCTTGTAATCAAGACAAGAATATTTCCAGGTAGGTTGGATGACTTAAGTACAGGGCCATTTGAATATTAATGAAGAGTAACTCAGCTACTATGATCCGCACAAAGTTCTTTATCATTTGCATCTACCACATGGGTCTTGCCAGAAAAGTGGAAACCACAGAGACAGGATCGAGCTTGTCAGGGAAGTGGCAGCCTGGTTGGTGTGCTACAATTTGTCAGACTAACCAACAGTGCAATCCTCTGTCTGTGACTTGAGATAAAGGTGAAGCTATGATAGTGGCCTGTCTAATCTGGAACCACCACGCAGAACACCCAGTGTCACGCGGCCTCTTTGTAGATACACAGGCACTAGCAGTGAGAAACTGCCAAGTGGCTGCAGCTTCGGAAGACTGTGCTGTGTAGAATTCTTGGGGGGCGGGGGGGAGGAGAGGGTTCAGAAGAATTGAAGTTTTCCTGCTGAATGCATTCATATTCCAAACACAACAAATGCTTTTTCAAATAAATACATTATATCCTTTTTATGAAGTGCTAGAAAACCATTTTTAGCAAATTAAATAGAGCCAATTTCCCTTGAAGTTGGTAGGAATTAGTTAGCTGCATGGTCATCCCGGGAATGAAGTTCACCTTGTTCCCCTCCCTTAAATGCAGATTAAGTTTGAACTGTTCCTTATCAATACAGAAAAGTCTTGACAAGGTTATTTTTTTAATACCCCTTTGCCCTCTGGTCTTCCCTAGTGTTGTTAGAATTTGTTTTGAAGTAAAATTTTATATGTCTAGCAAGAGCCATGTAGCTGTGCAATCTGTTTAATAACATTTTCTCCTGCCCTCAGACCTATTTCTTCTCTTTACTATGCAGGACTGTCATGCATAAATATTAGAGAAGATTACAGAAAATCTGCACTTACTACACTTTTTTCAAATAACTAGAAGATGTCCTAAGGCTGGCAAATGAATGATGATTGATATTAGTTGAAGGGTAGACTCAGGAGTGAAGCCTGTCCCTAACTTTTGTGGAAAATAATGAAGAGAGTTTAAATGGCAATGTAGAAGACAAGAGAAAGAGACACAGAATGGGAGAGAAACACAGAGAAGACATCATTTGCCTTAGCAATTATGGGAAATGGAAGAAGGAAAATAAATGGGTCACTACAGTATCTGTTATTCTAGCAATTTTGCTTTCAACATTATTCATGATTATTTTATCCCAACACATGATCCAACCTCAAAGCAAAATTCACTCTTTATGAATAAAGTACACTAGCCTGTATGTTGCAAGAATAAAAATTGTGGAGATTTATGGCAGCAGCCAAAGGTAGAAAGGATCTATGCATAAAAGGTAATTGTCTCTGGGAAGGGGGTATTGTACTCTGCCAAGAGTGTCTCACCTTCTCCAAAAATAAGAATTGCAAATTGATCAATTCTAAATCATTCCATAAAATTTACAGCCTCAAAGATACTGTGCATTATATGGATTGGGGGAACATCATAACAATGCATCATGGTAGAAGGGTAAAACTAAAAAAAAATTAAAGACCTAACATATTTCATGATGCATTGCTGCTCTAAGGAAAGGAGCCTGGCTAATCTCTTATAAATAGAATTGCAAGGTAGCTGCTCTGAATGAGTCATCTTGTCTGCCTGTGCAATATAAAAAACAACAACAACAATAGGGATTAGCTATTTCAGATTAACTGTCATTTATCCCTCATTTGTTTTTAAGGTAAAACAGATATGGAGTTAGTGGATAATGACAGGGAAAAGAAACCTGAAATATGTCTTGTTGGAATGTTGGGCTCCATGCAAAGTACACACAATTGGTTGGAAAGCAAACACTTCAATCAACTGAAAGGCCTATGAACACATCCTTAAGTGATGGAGGGACTCTTCAGTAATCATTCAATGGCCTTCTCTGGAAATGTTTAATACCAGCTGTTGGATGAACAAGAGACTTTTGGTCCATGAAGAATTCTTCTCCACTGCCCACTATCTGATAGATTCTGCATTGATCTCAGCTCAAGTTCATTAAAATTTCATTTTGTGATGCCTGGTTTCACTCTTCACAGTGATTCTCTAAGGTTATAGCAGTATTGCTTTTGGATAGCAGCTTCTCAGAGATGTCAGTTGGCTTTTATTGCTTTTAAATCAGCATACATATGATATAGAGGGAGACACTCCAGACTACCAAAGCCCACTACTCTTTCTCTTCCTGTTTAACTCCAAAACCCCAGGAAAGTGCTCCTGAATGGAAATTTGCCATCTGTGCTGCTGGCATGCAGGTCCATCCTCCTTATTCAAGAGACTCAATATATCTGTGAAAGGACAAACCACAAATTGCATGATGAAACAATTTTGTCTCTCCTTCCCTTGTTAGTCTGAGATCACTACATAGCCATTTCAACCAAGCTGTTTTGCAGAAAGGAAAACTGGAAGAAACTAAGTCAACCTAAACCCAAGATTGTTCCCTTATAAATAAAGTTATAAGGCTTTCGGGAAAGATGATTCTTACTTGCTAACTTTAAGGGGGTGATTATTGCTGTTGTTAAGTGAGGTCAAGTCGGATCTGACCCAAAGCAACCCTGTGTAGTGTTTCCAAGGAGCAGCTGGTGAGTTGAACCACTGATGTTGTGGTTCAAACCAACTTTGCAGTCTAACACTCAACTGGTTAGTAGTAGCAAATGAGATCCTTTGTTGTGAAACTACATTGTCAATGGCAAAGTGTTATATAATTGTAGCAAACATGCTATCCTATCATTCATCCAACAGCCTCCAAGTTTTGAACTGAATGATTTAGGAGACTTACATGGGGTAGTTCCTTTCCATCAAGTTTATTCATAATCTTAGCAACCAAAGCTGTAAATCTTTAAGGAAGCCGAAAGTCTCATCTTTCGCTCTCAGAGAAGCTGGTGAATTCCAACTGTGGATCTTACAGTTATCAGCCCACAGTAACCCACTATGCTACTAGGACTCCTTGCTAACTCAGATAAGACCCCAAACAGTAAAATTCTCAGTTAAAATAAATGTACTGCCTGCCACCTGCAATTCTTGCCTCCTGAAGACAAATTCTCAATCAGCCTCCAGGACTCAGAACCAAATTTACTCAGGGCATGTGAAGACCACAGCCATAGACCTGTGGTACCCCTTCCTCTGTTCACTCATGAATTTGAATTGTGAATTATATGTATATATGTGTGTAAGAGTGAGCCTTAGCTATTCACGGTGTAATTAATTTTTAAATGTGACTATATTAGTGAGCACTAGTGTGGCATTATAGGATAAGAATTGGACTGGTAATCACAAGGTTGGAGGTACAAACCCAACAGCCTCTCTCATAATCCCTACACAGGCTTGACATAACACAACAACACAACAGTAATATTAGTGATTGGATACAAAAGTGGCAGATGTCATTTTAGTGGAATGAGATGAGCTGGGTTATAAAATTTTTACTGCTTGCAACATACTAAGATTTTTGTCTATACACCACATTTTCTACAAAATGAATGTTCCGTACTTCCAGTTTGGGCAGCAGCAGAGACACCCAGGTAGGAAAGGCTTCATGGGGGAGGGATTGAAAACCCACAGAAACTGTGCTCGCAGAACAACACCAGAGCTCTGGATCTACCATAAGGTCCAGGATGTCAGTTTCCCACACTCGCAAGTGAAAAAAATCATGATATAAAGGAAAATACTGGAGGTTAGGAATCCCAGGAGATGGGATTCCCTTTGTGGCCACCCTGCCTGGGTGGAGTTAAGAGGGCGGGGCTACAGCCAGACCTGCACAGGGAACCTATGCTAAAAATGTTGCAGTGACATTTGCAAAAGGAGATGTGGGGGATTCTACACATTTTTTCCTCCTATTCCCTGTGGTACCTTCTTTGCCCAGCCCAGGCACCTTCAGGTGGGTGGGTGTGTACCTCCCCTCCCCAAAAGGAGTCCAGTGCTGGCCCCACAGTTTTCCCATAGTAAAGAGACAGAGCTTGGCAGCTATTTATGACATCAGCCTTGGGGTCACAGCCCTAAAATTAACTTGTGCTGTTTAGCAAGAAAAAAGCAGGCCTGTCAGGCCTGACAGACAAACCATAAAACAATCTGCCAAACCCCAACATAAAAAGATGCAGCTATCTTGAGAATTATGTTGTGCATACGCAAATACCTAATTGACATTCAGACAAAAATAATAGAAATCATTCTCCTATTAACTTCTCAATATCAATCTGCACACTCTATGGTGGTGACTAGAGGAGGGGCCTGAGAGAGTGGACAGGCAACCCACTGCTGGAGGGTTCTACAGTGCACACACACTGCCTGTGTAGCAAGTGACTGGAACAGTCGTCCACAGTTTTATTTTTGTTTCAGAGTGGTGGGTTTTGTCTCTACTTTTGTATTGCTTTTGCTTTTGGTCCTTTTGATCACACATTTTTCCTGAAGGTGGGAGATTTTTCTCCCTACGTTACTCAAGCAATCGTGGCCATATAGCCAAGCTACAAGCATGCCCCATAATATTCCACATTGATACAAGAGCAAAAACAGCTGCTAAGCATTGCATGTGAAAAAGGAAGGCTATCTTCTGATCATATCCACCAGGAGACACACAGTAAGCTTAATAACACAACAACAAACATCTATTTAAACATTTAAGCATTGCCTGAGAATGAATGCAGAAGGATGATATAGAAAGCTCCCACCCCTGGAAGAATAGTGAGGCCAGAAGAACCAAAGAAAGAAACAATATAAAAACAGAGACAGAAACCACCAGTCAAAAACAAAAATAAAATTGTGATTGACACTGTTTACTGGCCTTTGCTGCGCAAATGGTCCTGCCTAGGTAAACTATGGGGCAGTTCCGAGGGTCAAAATGTCATAAGAAGTAGCCTGCGTGTTTCTTCTCTGTGACATTGGAAAACTGGGAGCAAAGCTGGACCCTTTTGGGGGTGTGCTCCCACCTGCCTGAAGGCATCTGGGCTGTGCAGAGAGTGCACAATGGGGGTGAAGAGGAGAGATATGTGAAAAATGAAAAGTGAAAGATGAAAAATCGGTCACACCTCTCCTTTTAGACGTGCTGCTCTGCAGCTTCCAGAGCTGGGTCACTGCCTCCACTTGGCTGTGACCCCACCTTCCTGCCGGAGGACTGTGGCTGGGTCATTTCAGAAATCACCGTATTTGCTTTCACCTGCAGACTTCTTCCCAATGGGCATGGGAAACTGGCACCCAGAACCTTAAACAATATCCAAAGCTCTGCAGCTTTTCTGTGGACTGTTCTTTCTTTGTTTTCTTGGGGGTTTCAACAGAGGAGTTTTCAGTGTCTGTCTCTGATTTCCCTGCCCCCAAACCAGAAGTCTGTTGTGCAGTTTTTGATCATTAAAGTTAGCAAAAAAAAAAAAAAAAAAGCAATTTCAATATTGACAAATCAGCATTGCATTTTTATTCTGTTATGGAATCATACATAACTACATGAATAAAATTATTTTTTTCCTGAATCTGCAAACTTAGTTTTCATGTAAGAATAAAATTGTTGCACTTCTTCATAAAGATTTGTATTTAATTCACTGGCATAAGTCTACATACATTTCTTGGATGCCTTCATGTTTCATAAGGAAAATCTATTTGAAAGAACTTCATATGCTTCTGTCCTTCTTTGCATGCAAGATTCATGTGTGTCAACAATTGCTCTCTGGCACTCAATATTTCTGTAGCACTACACCTGACCCAAGCCATGGTATTTTCAATAACCTCATATGCATGTGAAAGCTGGACAGTGAATAAGGAAGACCATAGAAGAATTGATACATTTGAGTTATGGTGTTGGAGGAGAATATTGAAAGTGCCATGGGCCATCAAAAGAACCAATAGATCCATTTTGGAAGAAGTGCAGCCATAATGTTCCTTGGAGGCCAAGATGGCCAAATTTTGTCTCTCATACTTTGGACATATTGTCAGGAGGGACCAGTCGCTGGAGAAGGATATCATGTTTGGTAAGGTGGAGGGTCAGAGAAAAAGAGGAAGACCCCCAACGAGATGGATTGGCCAAGTGGCAACATTGATGGACTCAAATGTGGCAACAGTAGTGTGGTTGTCTCAGGATCAGACAGTGTTTCGTTCTGCTGTGCATAAGATCGCTATGAGTTGGTACTGACTCGATGACACTTAACAACAGCAGTGATTTACTTGTTTCTTTCTAATACTTCAAAAATGGTGAACTGTCTAATAATCAATATTTGGTAGTATTTGTTGTGCTGTTTTCAAAAATTTCAAAATCTTCTCTCAAATTATGTAAACCTTTCTTAATGAATTTTTAATATCTTTAAATTTACTTCAGAATCTTGGAGAACCGGACTCATCTGATGAAAATGCTGCAGTGCATTATCCCACATAACCAACACCATCATAAGCACCAAGTGTTTGCATTTTGTTGACGATTTTTTCAGCTTCCCTTTTGGTGTCTCTTTTTAATGTCTGGTATTCAGAAAAATTTTCTAAGGCATCTAAAATATGTGTACATGAATTCAAAATTACATTTGTTGCTACAGTAAGTGTCTCCCAATATGCAAAGGCATAATAATTCTCGATCATTTCTTAAATATGTTTTAACAACTGACTATCAGTGAGTTGTTGTTGTTAGATAGTGATCTGCACATAACAGAATGAAACACTGCCTGGTCCCAAGCCATCCTCACAACTGTTGCTATGTTTGAGTTCATTGTTGCTGCCACTGTGTCAATCCATCTCATTGGCGTTCTTTCTCTTCTTTGATGACTTTCCACTTTACTGAGCAGTATGTCCTTCTCCAGGGACTGTTCAGTACAAATAATATGTATAAGTGACAGTCTTGCCATCCTAACCTCCAAGGAGTGCTTTGGCTGTACTTCTTCTAACACAGATTTGTTTGTATTTCTGTTAGTCCCTTGTAATTATATAATTCTTAACCAAATCCATAATTCAAATGCATGATTCTTCTTTGGTCTTCCTTATTTGTAGTTAAACATTCACATTCATATAAGGTGATCGAAAATACCCTGGTTTGGAAAAGATACACCTGTGTCCTCAAGTTGAAATTTTAAAGGGGTCTTGCCTGGCAGATTACCCTAGTGATTTAATTTCTTGACTGCTGCTTCCATGAGTGTTGATTGTGGATCCAAGCAAAATGAAGACTTTGAAAACTTCTATTTTTAACTAAATTTATCATGCTCTTTAGTGGCCCAGTTGTTAGGATTTTTGATCTCTTTACATTGAGGTGCAGTCCAATCTAAAGGTCTTTCATCTTCATCAATCTTTTAAGTCTCTTTGCTTTCAGCAGGAAATGTTGTATCATCTACATAGCACAGGTTGTTAATGAGTTTTTCTCCAATCCTGATGCCACACTCTTCTTCAGATAGTCTGGATGTTCAGATTATTTGCTCAGGATACAGATTGAATAAATTTCATACAGGATATCATCCTAGCAGACATCTTTCCTATTTTTAAACTGTTCAATATCCCTTTGTTCTGTTTGTCCTCTTAGTCTCAGCACAGGTTCCTTATGGGCACAATTATGTGTTCTGGGACACCCATTCCAAATGTTACCCATAGTTTGTCATGATCTGCACAACCAAAATTTTTTGCATAGTCAATAAGCCACAAGTAAACATCTTTCTGGTTTCCTCTGCTTTTAGCTATTTCTGATGTCAGCGTTGATATGCCCAATCCATGTCTTCTGAATTTTTGGCAACTCACTGTGGATGTAGTGTTTCAACCATTTTTAAATTATCTTCAAGAAAACTTTACTTGCATGTGATATTACTGATATGGTTTGATAATTTCCAAATTCCATTGGGTCATCTCTTTTAAGAATGAACACAAATATGGATCTCTTATAATTGGTTGGTCAGGTACCTATCTTTCAAATTTCTTGGGTACTATATAGTTGCATCCATTTGTTCAAATACTTTAATTTGAGTCCATCAATTTCTGGAGACTTGCTTTTTGTCAATGTCTTCAGTGCAGCTTGTACGTCTTCCTTCAGTATCATTGGTTCTTGACCATATACTCCCTCTTGATCATCAACCATTTCTTTTTGGTACAATGACTTTGTGTGTTCCATCTTCTTTTGTTGCTTTCAGCATCATTCAATATTTTGACCACGTGTTGTTGTTGTTATTATTAAGTGCCAATAAGTTGGTTCCAACTCATAGTGACCCTATATAGTGTTTCTTAGGAGTGTCTGGTGAGTTTGACCCACCAACCTTGTGGCTCACACTGGCCTTGCAGTCGAGTGCTTATTCTACAACACCACACCAAGGGTACCCATTTTGTTCTATCTTATTTGATTGCTCCCATAGCACTTTCCTGACTTCTTCCTTAATTTTCTCAACCCCTTTATGGAACATTTGGATACATCTCAATATCACTCTCCCAAATATCTTCTCAAGCTGTTCCATATCCTTCCCTCCTTCCAATGGTAAGTCTAAGTCTACCTACACCTCATTTGTCTCAGTTACTTTATCTTGTTTCTGGACATGTGCCAATATGGAAAGTTGTTTCTTGGGCATCTTCAATAGTTAGGTGTATTTTCAATAATTAAATGAATGTATGTTGATGTATTATTAAACTTTCTGATTGCCTCCAGGTAGATTTGCTCAGGAGATGGGATTCCCTTTTCAATTTTCTTATTACTCAACTCAGAGTAACAGCAGGTGTTGGCTGTCTATCTGCTGTGTAGCAGCTGGTATTGACTCTTTCCTGCATGGTGGGATTTTATAGGGTGTGATTGTAGCTTGACTATATGACCGCAATTTCTGTCACTTCGTGGGTAATGTATGGAAAGAATAAGCCCCCTGAAGGTAGAAGGGGGACCATAAAAACCCCACAAAACAGCAACAGCAAAAAACAGATTGGGTACTACAGTCTATAATCACAGAAAAGAAAAGATAAAAAAAAAATAATCTGTAGCAAAATATGAGAATGAATTTAATGCCCGTCTCTCAGATTGTTGCCTTCAGGGCCACCTGTGAAATTTCAAGATGTTTCTATTGCTCCTTATTATGTAACTCAGGATTCAATTTTCAGCATGTTTCCTTTTTAGTCCGTCTCTCTACTACTCCACAACCCCCGTTCAAGACTTTTTCCTAGTGATAAACAGTTCAGGGCTGGCTGTAGCCATTTGGGGAGACCATTAGGTTTTAAACACTGTTCCCCTCTTCTTAGATGCTGTGCAGTGGTCTTTGCTAAGAAGATCTGTGCACATGTGTAGTAGAACCCTCCTGGGGTGGGGGAGTGTCCACTTGCTCTGGGACCTTCTTTAGTCACCAAAGTAGAGGTGTACAGTCAGCAAGAGACCGATGAACAAAGAGAGAAAAAATTATAATTTCCATACCTTTATCTGCAAGGATTGGTCAGACCTCTGCAGTGGGAGTGCTCCTCTGATCCTTCACCTGCTCCATCATGCCC
>NW_006408622.1:160762-161321 GCF_000296735.1 Chrysochloris asiatica
ACAGTAGCTGCAGTCTGAATTTCCTGAGTAAGTGCAACTGTGGTGGTGGTGAGGGAAACAAGCAAGGTGATAAAAGACACTGTACCCATTACTATAAGTCCAAGTCCTCGCTTTGATCTAGAAAGCAACATGGTAAACTCGTTGACAAGCTGCAGGCCGGCATCATCATACCACTCTTGGGAAATGTTTACTGGCAGCACCACTTGGACTGGTCTTTTTAGGACTGCAAAAGACATGTTAGGCGCTAGGACAGCGACCCATGAGATGAGGTTGCACCTAGTGCAATTTAGATGAAATTTCTCATATCCTCCCGATGAGGTGGCATTCTCTATAGTAAGAGGGCCCACAAGGAAAACATAGGGCTCAGGGAGAAAGAGAGACACAGGGAGGGAAGAGTTATTGGTGTCACAATGGCAGCTTTTAGACCTGGAGCAGGCTAAGTGCTGCATCATGTTGATGGTGTTGTAAAACGGCTTGCACAACGAGTTCGTCATATTGTTGGTGTAGCAAATTGATTTAGTGTAACTAGCCCCGCTGTAGTTGAAGGGCTTAGTTTCTC
>NW_006408622.1:162681-164313 GCF_000296735.1 Chrysochloris asiatica
GGATGGGCTGCTTACATACCACTGAGGGGAAGACAAATTGGTGTTTAGTAGCAAATTGTAAAAGTTTATCACTGGGGTAGTGGGATCCAATAGTACCCAAGTAGCCAATTAGAGTGCCACATTGTAAGTGTTGGGATCTTTCCCAAAATATCGACAACTTTCTTCTCAAGCGGTCTAAATTAGTGGAGAGACAGCCTCAGGATAAGTAAGAAGAACCGTTTTAGGAGTGGATCTAGCGTGAATCCACTTCAAGGGGGGCCCCTTGCTAGAGCAGCATGGCTGGAGAATGAACGGTGGGCAAAATGTAAGCGGCAAAGGGTTGAGAATAGTCAGGACTAGTAAGGGCACACTTAGTGATTTCATCTTCCAACTTCTGGAGCGCTTGCTCTATAGAAGGTGTAAGCTTCCTGGGTGATGAAGGGTCACTATTCCCGCTGAGGATCTCGAACAGGGGCTGAAGCTGTCCAGTAGTGATTTTAAGATAAGGTCTAATCCAATTAATATCTCCAAGTAGCTTTTGAAAATCATTGAGGGTTCTAAGGCTGTCTTTTCTCAGCTGTAGTTTTTGAGGCTTGAAGCACTGTGTAAAAATTTGGGTGCCTAAATATGAGTAGGGTTCTCTGGTCTGAACCTTTTCTAAGTCAGCTGCTAGGCGCCGGCCAAGGTGAGGCACCATGTGGAACCATGGCCCGGGGGCAGACCCGGCGGGGTGTGCTGGTGCGAGACCGGGCCCCTGCGCATGGCCGGGCAGGGCGGGGGGATGGTGGGGTTAAGAGAAAGAAGGAGAGGGGAGGGCAGCGGGGAGGCACAGAGCGCGTGGGAAGAGGGGCGAACTCTACACCAAGAACTTCCTCTTCCTTAACTGTCTCCTTACTAACTGGATAAACAGCAGGCACAGCGGAGGATGGAGGGTCTGGCCACAAAACAACATCTCCGTCAGAGTCACTGTCCTCTTTACCTATGGCCTCTTTCTCGAGAGGGCCAAGGTTGTGGTAGATGTTATCAGGCACGCTGGGCACGGATGGTTTAATTTCTTTTTCTGGGCTTGCCGGACTTTCACTATTGAAATCGAAAATATACCGGACAAGCCTCCACAAACTGAAAGTATCAGCGGGCACCCGAGCGGGCCCGTTCTTGGCATAAAATTCCTGCAAATCATGTCCTATTTTGTTCCATAATTTTACGTCTACAATCCCATCTTCAGGGAACCAAGGACAAACTGTATTTACAAAGTCTATACATTTACAAAGCTGGTTATGATCTACTTTTACTCCTCTGGTTCGGAGCATATTTATAAGCATATTTACATACCGAGCCTTTCCTGGTTTATTCCCCATTCTTACCTGATCGGATTGCGCTCACTTCTGTTAATTGTCCGTATGGCCTTATTCTTCGGGGTCTCCTTTAGAGGGTCCTTCACGTAATCTCTCGTACTCGAGCCCCACGTTGGGCACCACTTATTGGATTCCAGCTCCAACCACGGGTTACTCGAGGGAAAGGCAAGGATAAGTGATCAGGTAAGGGACACAAGCTGATGGCAAGTGACAAAGTTTATTAAAAGGTTCCAAGCTTATATAGGGCAAATTTGCAAGTCATTGTGGTTTGGCTAGTGCATAAGTTTCTTTTTCCCCA
>NW_006408622.1:167170-169041 GCF_000296735.1 Chrysochloris asiatica
ATAAATAAAATTTTAAAAGAGGAAAAATATAAAATAAAACTTACACTAAAATTTGAACTTTAACACAAACATTTATATTTCAAATCAGTGAGTAAAAGTAGATTTAGAACATGTAATTTTTCTCTTTAAGTCTGAGAGACTTAGTAAAAAAAAAAAAAAAGAACTTAAAAAGCTTTTGAAATAAATCCTTCATCTATTGTAAGACGGTGTTGGTTCAGCCTTCACCATCAATTGTTGTTGCTGTTAGTTGCCATCGAGTCAGTTCCAACCCATAGCAACCCTGTATAGAGTTTCCAAGTAGCTGGTGAGCTTATGCTGCCAACCTTACAAACGGCTTTGCAGTCTGGCACATTAACCCACAGCACCATCTATTAACATCTATTAATTGGTCTCCAGGAGTATTTGTCACTATGAAATAATATTTAGTCTTGCTCACTCACTTCCTGCTCTTTCATGCTGCATCTTCACAGTTGATTAGACAGCTGCTGATTCCTGACAGGGGCAAGAGTGATCAGAAAAAGCATGATCCAAACACAAGGGTACACACTGTCTGAAGATGTGCTTTGGTTCCCTTTGTGCAGGACAGGACTGGATATGTCCCACATCATGTAAGTATATTACTGTTTGCATGATCTTATGTGATTGATGAGAGAGAACTGAAAGTGAGGTTATATCAAATCTGTCTAAAATTTGGAAAAATATAATATTTGTCACATACAAAATTTATAAATGTGCATTTTATTGATCTGTGGAAGTGTTGAACTCTAATATTTGGAGCTACATGCATATAACAATAGCACCTCTTCTCAGTGAGCATATTTGTTTTGTGAATCATAACGATATCAATCAATTTCTTAAAAGAAAGTCAGTCTAAAGGGAAATGGAAAATAAAATACATTTATATAATTTCTATCTTTTGAAATATTAATTTAATCTATTTCCTCCAGGAATTGCTCAATTTTCTTACATGGAGATAATTAAATATTCTGATAAAATATAAATACAATTTTCTGATGAATGTCCTTTTTTGTTTTGTTGGAAGACAAATCTAGAATTACAGTTGTTGAAAAACAGAAACATATTTTGCATGATAAATAAATATGAATTCTGCATCCTGTTAATGTGACTAATAGCTCCTTTGTAAGCATATTTGGGGTAATATAAAACACTATATCCCATACAACAAACAACAAAAAAATGAAACTCACTTGATACCTAAATTAAAGCTTTGTGTAGGATATATGTTAATACTTCCAGTATTTTTTAGATGTTGGCTATGTTAACATTAAGGAACTCTGGTAGCATAGCGGCTATGAATCAGGCCGCTAACCTCAAGCTTGTCAGTTTGAAGCTACCAGCCGTTCTGCAGGAGGAAGATGAGGCTTTCTGCTCCTTTAAAGATTTACAGTCTCGGAAACACTGTGCAGGGTCACTATGAGTCAGAACCAACTCCACGGTACTTAACAACAATAACAACACGTTAACATTATATTAAATTATTATCTATGTTAGTATTATAGTAAATGTATACTAGATCAGTGTCGCTCTGTATAATACGCACTGAACCACAAAGTCAGTTTGAACTGTAAGGTTGTTGTTGCTGTTGTCAGGTGCCAGCGAGTCAGAACCGACTCATAGTGACCCCATGCACAGCAGAACGAAACAATGTCCGATCCTGGGCCAACCTCACTACTGCCGCCACACTTGATGCCGTCAATGATGTCACCTGGCTAATCCATCTCGTTGGGGGGTCTTCCTCTTTTTCTCTGACTCTCCACCTTACCCAGCATGACATCCTTCTCCAGCGACTGTTCTCTCTGGACAATGTGTCCAAAGTAGGAGAGATGAAGCCTAGCCATCCTGGCCTCCAA
>NW_006408622.1:169463-177790 GCF_000296735.1 Chrysochloris asiatica
TCATCAGTAAATATTTTAAGTCCTCTTCACTTTCAGCAAGCAAGGTTGTATCATCTGCATATCTCAGGTTGTTAATAAGTCTTCCTCCAATCCTGACACAACGTTTTCCTTCACAGAACCCAGCTTCTCATACTACATACAAGAACTGTAAGGTAGGTGGTTCAAACTCACCAGTCACTCCTCAGAAGTCCTATATATGGTCATTATGAGTTGGGACTGACTCAAAGGCACTTAACAACAACATGCCAGATTGTGTCCACATATATGTCAAACACATTTTAAAGTTAAACTTATAGGCATTATTGTTTACAAAACTAGGGAATAATTATGTAAATGCTATACAGTTAAAAATGGAACTTGATTGAGTTCATTAGAGTGGTCGATTTATTCAATTTTCCTTGCTTTGTCACATTATCTGGGCCTGGGATTCTCATTAGTTGTTTTCCAGGATGTGCACAAAAGCATACACTTATGTTTGTACCATGGCCAAGAACATCGCTGGACCTCCTGGCTGGACTTGCTGGATAAGAAAATATGGATGTAAAAGGCGATTCTCTCACAGTGAATCAGAGACCTGCTGTTTATAGAATCCATCTTTGCCCAGTAACTGCTCATGTTGCAATCAGTTGCATGTTGAGTGAATAAAGCAAAAATTAGATTCAATAACCCACTCCCACCTCTTGTATATTAGAAATATTATACTCCCACGAGATCCACCGAGATAAGGAATTGCAAATATCTGGCAGAGTACTTTAGGTGGCAGATGTCAATGATGATGGTGTTTAAGCGGTAAGGGCCTTATAGTTTAAATAACCTTGTGTGTGGGTGCCCTCATGACCCCGTGTATGCTTTATTTCTGGCAGGCACTAAAGTTGGTATCAATTTCATTCATTGCCCTGCCAGTTCCTTCCCACTATGGGACTCATTTTCCTGTGTTCTGTTTGTTTGATTAGCATCTATGTACCTTTGTTTTGCACTACTGGTGATCATGTTTTGTTGATGCTGTAGGCACATGCTTACCTTGCTCACTGGATAACACTTCTGTGATATTACTCACAAAGCAATTCCTAATTTTTGTGTATCTTGTCTTTCCAACCTCTGAACATTAGAGCCACATAGTTTGCCCTATACTTCTTCTTTCTTCACATTTATCTGGACTCATTTTACTCATCTGCAAAAATTGAAAAGAAAAAGAAAAGTTGTTTTATATGTGCCTAGATGACACAAATGATTAACACACATGACTGCTAACCAAGTGATTGGAGATTTAAGTCTACCCAGAACTGCCTCAGAAGAAAGACTTGGCAATTTACCGAAAAACTGGAAAACCCGATGGAGCACAGTTCTAGTCTTACATACATGTGTTGGAAATGACTTCATAGCAACTGGTTATAAAGCCATGGCAAGGAGTATGTAAGAGATTGTGTCTAAAAAGAGTTGAGCAAACTTCCCAACCAACTGAACATTATGACCACCCTTTCTCCTGGTGTAGTGTGTACACTCAGCACAGCCCAACGATCTACCCCTAAGGCTACCCCTGCAGCGTACCCACCCTCCTCTCAAAGATCTTGCTAGAATTTTGACAGGAACAAAAACTAACTACAAGTACTGAAAATGGCAGAGATTCACTTGGATATTGCCTAGAGTAACATTTGGGAGGAAGTTACTACCAGAATATGAGGAGTCCTGGGGGATTAGAAAAGGAGCTGGAAAGGGAGAGACAGAGAAGCAGATGAGCAGGGCACACAAGGGAAACACAATCTAATACTGATTCTGTTTCAGTAACCTTAGGCATAAACCAGTGTAAGTACTGCCAACATCTTCTTAAAGTAGTCTTCCTGGGGATAAAGGGAAGTTCAAGTAAGCTTAAAGACTGAGATCCCAGGGTCTTGTCTAACATCTGCATAGCACAGAGAAGAGGAATGAAAGCATTTTGTACACACAGGCAGGTGAGAAGGAAGAATCTAATGGAGATGGCATACAGGCCTGTCCCTGCCCTGCTCGCCACTGCCCCATTCTTTGTGTCCCTTGTCTGAGGCTTCCACTCTCACCCAAATTCTCCCAAGGAACCTTCCCCTTGTTCTATAAGAGTGTGTTCTGGTAGAGGGCATTTTGGAAGGGCTTCAAGTTTTTCCACATCATGTGTATCCAGGAGACTTTGCATCTTATAGATGAGCTGAGGGTCACCCAGACTTCTGTTTCATTAAGCAAGCTTTACCAACATCTCTAATTTTTACAAAGCCCTGTGCTTGATGCTAGAAGGTGGAGCAGAAAAGGTCAAACTGAAACCCCACACCCTACCCTGAGCCACTCCCAGGCTTGAAGAAACACTAAGGGAGAAACTCCTGACTAATAACACAGGCTAGGTGCTCTGAAAGATGGACAAAGTGTAGTTGTTGGGGGCTGCTGCTGTTTTGTGAGTACAGCTCCATTTCTCCTGGACATGGCACCTTGATTTTCCCTTGGAGAACTCAGGTGCTCTAACTCTCTCCATTTACAAGCCATCTGTTTGATCTGGGACAGACTCCATGTGCCCAACTTTTAACTTTTCTCTTATTTCAGGTTTGGGCATATGACTCAAATTGCTGCAAAGACAAAACAAAACCAACAACCCACAGACTCAAGAGTTTTGCTAGAACTATTGATAAAAATAAATTGTTTCTATTGGGTTTCCTGTTGTGGCACTGTAGGATAAACTCTGGTCTCAGAATCACAAGGTTGGTAGTTCAAACACATTAGCAGCTCCTTGAAAACCCTACACAGGGTTGTTATGAGTCAGAACTGACTTGACGGCACTTAACATCAACAACTGGGATGGTCAGCTTCAAGGATGATATAAGAAGCTGTACACTAGGTTCTCCACAAAGAAAGAGACTGCACAAATTAAGCCACTATGGAGCAGCATAGGCCAGAGCCTGAAATAGTCATTGAGGCTCTGAGTTTGGAGAGTCAGTTCTAGCAGGTAGGACCAGGGAGAGCTTCAAGGAGGAGGTGGAATCTCAGATGGACCTTTAATCGTGTTTACTCTTCCAGGAGTTTTGTATGCCCAAACCTTACACCAGCTGATGAAAGTGGAAATGATAGTTCTCAGAATTAACAGGAAGCCCGAAGACTTATGTACAGAAGGTGGAAAGAAAGCTTGGTAGTAAGAATGACAGTCAAGGAATGTCCAGAGTAGATGAACATGTCTCTGCTGGGCATGAGAAGCTAAAATGAGTCCTGCCCTCTCTCCCAACTTGCTGCTTGCTGCTTCTCCACTTTAGCCTAGGGGAACTCAGAGCTATCCCTCACTCACCCTAGAATCAGGGATCTGGGTGGGAGCGAGTGGACATCTGGTTTTGGAGGCCTTCATAGAGAGAGGCCGGCCACTCCTCCTATCAAGCCTCATGCATGGTTGGATTCATCAAACATAAGAGTAAAGACCAGGGATGGGGAAAGAGTTCTGTGCTTGGAACAACCTGAGGCTTGGGAATGGCTAGAGGTGAAAAGGAATAAAAACCACAAAGTACATTTTGGGGATCCCCTTCCCCCTTAAGGGAAGAGCAATTGGTAGAAGTAGATTTGTAAAGACCCTTGGGTGCTGAGTTCTGGATGTTGTTGTTGTTGTTAGGTGCCATCAAGTCAATACAGACTCAGTGACACTATGCATAACAGAAGGAAACACTGCCTGGTCCTGGGCCAACCTCACAATTGTTGCCACACTTGAGCCCACTGATGCTGCCACTTTGCCAATCCAACTTGCTGGGGTCTTCCTCTTTTTCTCTGACCCTCCGCCTTACATGATATCCTTCTCCAGTAGTTGGTCCCTCTTGACAATATGTCTGAAGTATGAGAGACGAAGTTTGGTCATCCTGGCCTCCAAGGAGTATCCTGTCTGCACTTCTTCCAACACAGATCTTTGACAGCCCATGGTACTTTCAATATTCTCCTCCAACACCATAACTCAAAAGCATCAATTCTACGGTCTTCCTTTTCACTGTCAAACTTTTGCATGCATATGAGTGTGTTGAAAATACTATGGCTTGGGTCAGGCGCACCTTAGTCCTCAAGCTGACATCTTTGCTCTTCAGCACTTTAAAAAGGTCTTGTGCAGCAGATTGGCCTAACGCAACATGTCATTTGACTACTTCTTTCATGAGTTTCATAGCTGATCAAAGAAGATTGAAGTTCTTGACAGCTTCAATCTTTTCTCCTTTGATAAAAATGTTAATTGGTCCAGTGGTGAGGATTTTTGTTTTCTTTCCATTGAGATGCAATCCATACCAAAGGGCTGTGGTCTGTGATCTTCATCAGTAAGTATTTTAAGTGCTCTTCATTTTCAGCAAGCAAGGTTGCATTCATCTACATATCGCAGGTTGTTAATGAGTCTTCCTCCAATCTTGATGCAACGTTTTTCTTTATATAACCAGCTTCTCAGATTATTTGCTCAGCATACAGATTGCAAAAGTATGCTGAAAGAATACAACCCTGTCACACAGTTTTCTTAATTTTAAACCTTTCAGTGTTCACATGTTTTGTTGGAATAATTGCCTCTTGGTCCATGTGCAGATTCCTCATGAGCACAATTAAGTAAGTGTTCAGGAATACTACAGCTGTGGTAAAAACAGAGCTCAGGGCCTGGTAGCAGACATGGGAGAAGTAGTAACTGATGATCAGAGATTATCTTGTGTGCCTGGGGAAGGTGTGAATCTGAGCAGCATGGCTATTCATACTTTTGTTGGGGAAACTATTCCTCTAAGTTATCTTATACCAGTTTCTTCCAACACCGCTCATAGTCTGCCTCAGGAGATCTCCCAATCACCCTGAGATTTCCTGACCTCTGCCTTCGTTCTGCCAGGTGTCTCAGAATCATCACACTGGGGCCTGCAGCCCCGTACAGCCCTGAGGGCTGCTCAAGACCATGACGCCTGATACCACCTTAGAGAAAGAGCAGGCCATCTCATGAAATAGTAAATCTGCTGAATTAAATGGAGCAGATTTCCAGTGACACACGAAACTTCCCTCAAAGAACCAAGAGATGAGAAGAGAAACAAAGGTTCAGCTTTTTAACATCTCTGTCTAATTTGTATGCATCCAGGAGACTACTTGTGTCCCCATGATTTTCACATGGGCAGGTCCTCTCGTGCTGGACTGCCTGCTAACAGCCAAAGCCAACTCCCCGGGGCCACAGCGTTTTTACTTTGCCTTAAAATCTAGTTTGGAATTGACTCCGATGTGAACTGGGTAAAGAAATCTGTTTTCCTTTCTAGTTTTACACTTATCTTCCAGAAAAAAAAAAAAAAAAAGTTTTTTTGTAAGAGACCACGGTATTTGAACTTTGCAAACTGAAACTGCATGAAGTGGAAGGAGAAAAAAAAAATCATTTCTGATTGGGTGGTGGCTACAGAATCACAGCTGAACTTAAATAAAAAGTCCATTCCTGCACCTCCTCCAGCTCTCATGCATGGGTGTCTCTTGAATCTGGAGGGATGCAGGCCAGTAGCGGTTGCACAGGAGACTTTCTAACTGTGTCTGAGCTTTGAATTTAGCTTGGGGATCTGTGTGTTTCCAGAGACCCCTGGGGACAAAGTGAAGGAATGATCCCATCCTTTATCAGGTCTTATGACCAATATAGCTTGGATACAGTAGATACTGTAGAAGCCCCTTCCCTGCCTCTGGACCCTGTGCACATACACACACACACACATGCCTGCACACACACATGTCTGCGTGTGCTTTCTTTCTCACTGCTGCAATTTAGACTCACATTGTTCAGAGGAGGGAGCCCCACATTTTCTGGCCTTCCTGAGGGAAACACAAACCCTCGGATGCACCTTTTGCTGGTCATTTTCCCACTTGCTCAGATCCTTGTATCACTATGCCTTTGGACCACAGGATCCCTTCCCAATTCATTTCTGTTTAGTTTGACCAGTAAGAGCACTAGTGGGAAAAAGTAGGAGTGAACAATGGAGGATTTAGGGCATCCATCTCTCTCTTTTCTGCCAGGGAGGTGTTTCCTTCCACAGCTGGGCCTCTTCCTGGTCCTTAGCTCCCATCTATCATGACTCCAGCTCCTTAGAGAAGGCCTGGCCTCCTGGCCTCCACCATTTCTTTTTGTCCTGCTTACTCTATGACTTCCTGTTATTTCTAATTCTGAGTTTATTTGTGTCTTCTCAGTACTTTACCTAAGTAACTAATTTCCTGTATTAAATTTCTTCTGTTTGAAAAACCTGGAGGTTTTTATTTTCTGACTGGGCATTGATGAATCTCTCTCTCTTTGTCTGGTTTCATTTCCAGTTAACAGGCAGCCCCAAGCTACTTTTAAGTAGTCAACATGATAAAGCTGTGGTGTTTCATTACTTAAGTTATCCATTGACATCAAGAAGAACTCGTCTTATATTTTATCTTATTATCTTTGGTGGGAGGTGGGACTGACATCAGACTGAGTGACTAGAGTGTGGCTTAGACTCTGGGAAGTGACGCTTGAGCAGGAAATCCATGTCAACAGCAATAGAAAACCCAGGCTGCTATTTTTGGAAGTTGTACTGGGGGTGTTGAAAGACAACTAAGCCAGAAAGGAAGCAGAAAGTCAGACACCAAATGGTATGAATAGTCAAATCAGAACATTTGAAATTGAAATGATGCAATTGAGGGAATGAGGGCTCCAGGCAAAGAAGGGATCTTGGGTGTTGTGTGAAACCACGGTAGCATTTTAGCCTCTTCCTTAGTGGACATGATAAGCAATTCACTTTTTTTTAAAGTATTTATTGTGAATTGAGTGATAGTTTACATGTGAGAACATAGATTTTACTCTCAACCTATCATATTTGTTTCATTTCAATTATTTCAATCCCCTCCATGTATTATTGGTTACCAGTATTTGATTGTATATTTATATATTTTTTATGTACTCAAAACCACACAGAAATATATAATCATTTAAAAAACCAAAGTACATATTCTACAAGCCAGCGTCCTGGCTGCCAGCACACAGCTTTTCTCTTCCATGAGTCTAGAGTCCTCAGCTGCTCTATCTCTCCATGCCGTCACTTCTGCTTCCATCACTGGTGTTGCTGCTTCTCTGGTTAGGGTCCCATGTTTTGCTCATGCTCTTGTCTCTTATGGGCCTAGGGTCCTCTGTTTCTGGAATGTAAGATTAACTACTCCCCTCTTTTTGTTATACAACTTCTACCTTTACAGTTGTGACTATCGCAGTTAGTCATGATAATAATTACTCACTACTGAATCAAAAGAATCCTATCCCCATCTCCTTTCACCAGACCCATATAGACAAGATGAAAACTATCAAGTGGTGATTTTACTTTCCCCCCCACACTCTGAAACTAAACTCTCTCTTGTAAACATGTAAACCAGCCACTTCATGCCTTTATAGCCACCCCTGCCCCCATTTTATGTAGCCAATGTCTAAGTTGCCTATCCCTATCAACCCTATATACAGAGGGAATAGGCTTAATCCTTGATGCACTTGTTTTTTTAATTCTAGACAAAAAACACATGGTCTAAGCATTATCATCTATGTTTGACCCTTCTGATCTTTTTTTTTTTTTTTTTTTTTTTTTGCTCTTTTGTCTTCATTAATCTTCATCATTAAATACTTTCTATAATCTCATCCACCACTCATCTGGCAGTTTACCATACTGTGGTGGCAACAGTTTTTAAATACTAACAGGGTCCTCTCTAGTGGACAGGTTTCAGTGGAGCTTCCTAGACTAGTACAGACTAGGAAGAATGAGAAGCAGACCATTTCCAAATGATTAACCACTGAACACCTTATGGATATCAATGGGTCATAGTCAGATCTCTTGCTGGAAGATGAGTTCCTCAGTTGGAAGGCATTCAAAAAACAATTGGAAAAGAGCTGCCTCCTCACAGTAGTACTGTGAATAATGACATAAATGGAGCAAAACTTTCAGGACCTTGATTTGCTAATGAGGAAAAACTCAAAATGAGAAGAAACAGTTGTAAACATCCATTAATTATTGGAATGTAGAATTTAAAAAGCAATGTATCTAAGAAAATCAGGATGTCATAAAAAATGAAATGGAATGCATAAAGACTAATATTCTAGTTATTATGAGCTGAAATGTACTGGTATTGGCTATTTTGAAGCAGACAATTATATTGTTTGTTATTCTGGGAACAACAAATTGAAGAGAAATGGTGAAGAATTCATTGTCAAAAAGATTGTTTCAATATCTATCTTGAAGTACAATGCTATCTGTGATAGGATTATATCCATGTGCCTTCAAGGTTGTTGTTGTTGTCAGGTGCCATGGAGTCAGAACCGACTCATAACGACCCTATGCATAGCAGAATGAAACAATGTC
>NW_006408622.1:179725-186831 GCF_000296735.1 Chrysochloris asiatica
TGCAATTAAGAAGTATTGAGACTTACTAGTGATTGGCAAGTGAAGGTTGGAAACAAAGAGTAACTATCTAGTTGAAAAATGTGGCCTTAGTGATAGAAATTATACTGGTGATCGCATGATACATTTTTGCAAGACCAATGACTTATTCATTGCAAATACCTTTTTATAACAACATAAAAGGTGACTATACACATGGACCTCAAGAGATGCAATACAAGGGAATCAAATTAACTATGACTGTGGGAAGAGACTGTGAAAAAGTCCATAGCATGAGGTAAAATAAGGCCAATAGCCAACTGTGGAACAGACCATCAATTGCTCATATGCAACTTCAGGATGATGCTGAAAAGTATTAAAACAAGTCCACGAGAACCAAAATCTAGCCTAGAACATATTTAACCTGATTTTAGGGACCATCTCAATAGCAGATCTAATACATTAGAAATTAATAACTGAAGACCACAAGAGCTATGGGATGACATAAAAAACATACTAGAAGAGGAAATAGAAGTTCATTGTGTAGATTGGAAAGAAAGAAAAGACTAAAATTCCTGTCAAAAAAGACTAAAATTTGCTCTCCAGCATAAACATATTAAAGAGAATGGAAGAAATGAGGAGGTCAAAGAGCTGAACAATTTCACAGGTTAGCACAGGAAGACAAAGTGAAGTACTATAATGAATGTACTTTAAAGAAAACCAAAAGGGAAGAACATACTCAACATTTCTCATACAGAAAGAACTGAAGAAAAAAAAATCTAGCCACAACTTTTAATTTTGAAGGCTTCTGTGGGTAAAAATCTGAATAATACAGAAATCATCAAAAGAAGATGGAAGGTATACATAGAGTCATTGTACCAAAAAGAAAAGGTCAATGTTAAAACCATTTCAGGAAGTCAATGGTACTGAAAGAAGGAGTCAAAGTTGCACTGAAGGCATTGGCAGAAAATAAGGCTCCAGGAATTGATGGAATACAAATAGAAATCTTTCAACAAGCTAATGTAGTACTGGAGGTGCTCACTCATCTATGCCAAGAAACTTGGAAGACAACTATCTAGCCAACCGGTTGGAAGAGATCCATTCCAGAGAGAGATGATTCAGTTGGAATGGGTAAATCATTGAACAATATCATTAATATTACATGAAATTAAAACTTTTTCTGAAGGTAATTTAAAAATGGGTACAGCAGTGCATCAACAGAGAACTGTCAGAAATTTAAGCTGGATTCAGAAGAGGTCATGAAAATATAGATACTATTGCTGACATCAGATGTATCTTGGATGATAGAAGAGAATAATAGAATAATGTTTGCTTGTGCTTTATTGACTATGCAAAGATTTTCAACTCCTTTTATGACAAACTATGAATGACATTACAAAAAACGGGTATTTCAGAACATTTAATTGTGCTCATGAAGAACATTTACATAGACCAAGTGACAATCATTCAAGCAGAATAATGAGATACAGAATGGTTTAAAATCAGTAAAGGTCTCCACCAATGTTGTATTCTTTCACCATACACATTCAATATATATATGCTAATTAGATAATCTGAGAAGCTGGATTATATGAAGAAGAATGTGGCATCAGGATTGGAGAAATATTCATTAACAACCCGTGAAATGCAGATGATGCACCCTTGCTTTCTGAAAATTAAGATGATCTAAAATACTGTTGAAGATCAAAGACCACAGCTTCCAGCATGGATTGCACTTCAATGTAAAGAAAACAAAAATCCTCACAACTGGACCAATAAATAACATCATGATAAACAGAGAAAAGATGCAAGCTGTCAAGGACTTTGTTGTGCTGGAATCCACAATCAACACTCAAACAAGCAGCAGCCAACAAATCAAACAACGCATTGCATTAGGCAAATTTACTTAATAAATCCTCTTTAAAATTTCAAGAACAAAGATATCACTTTGAGGAATATGTACTTGACCTAAATCATGCATGGTATTTTCCATATCTTCCTATGCATGCAAAAGTTAGACAATGAATAAGGATGACTGTAGTAGAAGAAATGATGTATTTGTAGTGTAGTCTTGGAGAAGAATATTGAAGGCACTATGCACTGTGAGAAGAATAAACAGGTCTGTGTTGGAAGAAGTACAATTGGAGTGCACCTTAGAATCAAGGGTAGTGAGATTTCGTTTTTCATACTTCAAACATGTTACCATTAGGGACCAGTCCCTGGAGAATGATATCATCAAAGAAAAAGAGAAAGAACAATATGGATTGACACAGTGGCAGCACCGATGGGTTAAAGTGTCACAATAATTGTGAGGGTGGTATAGGACTGGGCCATGTTTCATACTGTTGTGCAAAGTTTCACTATTTGTTGGAGCCCATTTGATGGCACCTAACAACAATGTGCACCAGCTGGACTATGCAGGAATCAAACTGATTATATCTATGGGAAGAGAGAGTGGAGAAGCTCAACATCATCAGACAAACCAATGTAGACTGTGGAACAAACCAACAATTGCTTATATGCAAGTTCAGGCTGAAACTGAAGTACGTTAAAACAAGTCCTTAAATGTCAAAATATGACCTTGAATACATCCCACATGAATTTAGACATTCTCAAGAACAATTTTAATGCATTAGAACTAATGACTGAAAAGCAAAAGAGTTGTGGGATGACATCAGGAATATCAGACATGAAGAAAGCAAAATATCATTAAAAAGATGGTAAAGAAAATACAAAAATCTTATGTCAGAGGTGGAGTAGGCAAATGACTGAGGAGACTGAATGAAATAAATACAGATGGTGATATTGGAACCCTCAGCAGCTGAGAAGAGGATAAAGAAGTGGATTGAGGGCTGTCTGGTGGAAGAAGTTGAACAGGAGCAGTGAGAAAGAAGAAAAACAGGCAGACTAGGGGCTGGCATGGAGCAGGGTAGCCATGTTAAACTTTAGTGGGTTGATCAATGGCCTGCAAGCATAGGATGGGGCTGGATGTTCTTGTTCCTGTGATTTCCTGGTAGGTAGGGTCATGACTAGCCCTTGCCTTCATAACACAATAGGCAATAGTACCACCTCCTGCTCAGTCTCCTCTCTATCTGGGGTCAGGCACTGGGCATAGTGTCCTTATGTCTCCAGAAAAGTTGTGAACTTGTCCTGAACACTACACAAATAGTGAACACACTTTCAGTGTCCTCCACATCCACCAGGAGACAGGAGATGAGTGCCTGAGAAGCCACCAAAATACAATCAACAATTAAATATGTTTGTTTGTTTGTTACTTTAGCTCTTTTTTTTTTAAACACTCAGGCATGTATAATAATTTACACCACCAAAAGGCACATTCTGAAAGTCTGCCTCCTGGCTGCCATCTGTCAGTCCCTCTCTTCCCATGAATCTAGAGTCCTCAGCTGTTCCCAATCTCTTATCTCGCCCTATCTCTGCCTCCATCTCTGGTGTTGCTGCTTCTCTGGATAAGTTATTGCATTCCACTTGTGCTCTTCTGGCTTGATGGTCCTCTGTTTCTGGACTGTAAAACTAACTACTCCCACATTTTTGTCACAAAACTTTTAATTTACAATTGTGATAGTCACAATTAGTCATGATAACAATTACTCATTATTGTATCATATTCCCATCTGTTTTAACCAGACCCATCTAGACAAAATGAAAACTATGCAGTGGGGACTCTTTCTTCCCTCATACACTATTAAACTAAATTCCCTCTTAAAACCTTGTAAGTCAGTCATTTTGTGCCTTTATTGCCCCCTCTTTTTAGTTAGCCAGTGTCTTACTTATCCTTATCTACTCTGTGTACAGAGGGGTTAGCATTGATATTGATGTGAAGACTCCTTCCCTCTCTGTTGGTATTTAGAGTTACTACCTCCATGAGTAGAGGTCAAGTTCATCAAATTGTAGCAATTTACCCTCATTTCCTTTATCAAAAATTTTTATTTTAATTTTTTTACATCTTCCTCTAGTCAAGGTCTGATAATCAAGCCATCAAGGCTAGGTCAAATGGGTATGATCTGCAACTTTAAGTGTTCTTGTGTGACTCCTCTCACTTCATATCAGCTGGATGCTTCACTCTCAATTCTAACCCTCTGTGGCTAGGTCCTTGTCCAGAGGCTTAGGTGTCCCCACGTCTCACCACACTTTGAGCTAACTAGCCCTTCCTCTTCTCTCTCTCATCTCTGGGTCAATGGGAGTCTGTGGAATGTGGTTGAACTCAGCCCATTTCTTCATTGCTGCCTTTACCCTATTCCACTCACCAGTAGACCAACATGGACACCAGCAAGCTTGCATGCCTGCTCATGTGTTCCCTTTGAGTTTCAATCTTAGAGAGGGTTTGTCCTGAAGGAACTTGATTGCTTGCTTTGATGGCTTCCTGGTGAACAACTTGCTTATTCTTGTAGTAGCCAGTCATACTGCCATTTTTGTTTTGGGTTTTCCTGATGATCTTTCTTTGAAGATGTATCTCCTGTTGCTTTAGTTGTTCCAGGCTGGTCTTCTTGTCCTTGCTAGTGAGAATGTTCCACCTCATAAGGTTCTGGATGAGGCTCAGAATTCCACCTAAAGTCCTATAGACTGCAAAGGTTCTATTGGGCAAATTCTAGAACTCATTTTAGGTATTCCAATCAGTTATAAGCTGAAGATGGGACTACAAGTATTCTATAATCATGTTTCCCGACATTCCTTCTATCAAACTCAAGTTTCAATTTTACAATACTAGGTAAGGGAAAGGAGCTCTGGTAGTGTAGTGGTTGCCAGTTGGGCTGCGAACCTCAAGGTTAGCAGTTCGAAACTACCAGCTGCTCCATGGGAGAAAGATGAGGCTTTCTGCTCCCTTAAAGATTTACAGCCTCGGAAACCCTGTTCAGGATCACTATGGGTTAGAACCGACTTGATGGCACTTAACAACAACAAGGCAAGGGAAGCCAATATACGTAAGAAAGTTAAGCATCTTAGTATTATTTCCCCTCTTCAAACTATGCCTTGATCCCTGTATCACAACCTGTTTTTCAAAGTTTAGCATGCATCACTATTGACCTCTGTCCCATTTAGCCCATGCAAATCTGTCTCAATGTTCCCCATCTGCCTTGTTCTTCCCACCCCCTTCTTGTGTACAGCCATTCCCAACACCCGAACAAGATGTGTCTGCCCCTACCCTGTGTTCTATTGTCACCTCTCCCTCTACCTCCCTCAAACCTCCCCACTCCAACCCCACCAGTAAACAACAGATTTTTTTTTTCAATTTAATATGGGTATATTTTCTTAAGCCTTTACAATAATGCTCTTATAGAATATTTGTCCTTTTGTGACTGACTAATTTCACTCAGCATAATGTCCTCAAGGTTCATCCATGTTAAGCAGTGGCTTGCAGCTTCCTTGTTATTCTTCAAGGTAGCAGAATATTCCATTGTGTGTATGTACCAAAGTTTGTTTAGTCATTCTTCCATTGATGGACACTTAGGCTGTCTCCATCTTTTTGCTATTGTGAATAGTGCTGCTATGAACATTGGTGTGCAAATATCTACTTGTGTTATACCTCATATTTCTGGTGGATATATACCAAATAGAGGCATTCCTGGATCATATGGTATTTCTATTTCCAAGTTTCTGAGAAACACCATACTGTTTTCCAGAGTGGTTGGACCATTTTGCATTTCCACCAGCAATGTAGAAAAGTCCTAGTCTCTCCATATCCTCACCAGCGTTTATAATCCTCTGTATTTTTTAACTTCACAGTTATTGCTGGTGTGAGATGGTATCTCATTGTTGTTTTGATTTGCATCTATCTAATGGCTAGCGATTGTGAACGTTTCTTTATAGGTTTGTTGGCTGCCCGAGTGTCTTCTTTGGTGAAGTGTCTGTTCATGTCCTGTGCCCATTTTTAAATTTGGTTACTTGTCTTTTTCTTACAGAGCTGTTGTAGTTTCCTATATATTTTAGAAATTATTCCCTTGTCTGATACGTCATTGCAAAAGAATATTTCCCATTCTATGGGCTCCCTTTTTACTCTTTTGGTAAAATCCTTTGATGCACAAAAGTTTCTAATTTTTAGAGCATCACAATTATCTACTCTGTCTTCTTTTGTTTGTGTAATTTTTGCAATGTTTCATAGTCTATGTGTGCCAAGGATTGTTGTTGTTAAGTGCCATTGAGTTGATTCTGACCCATAGCAAGCCTGTATCGGGTTTCCAAGGAGCAACTGGTGAACTTGAACCACTGACCTTGTAGTTCAAATGACTTTGCAGTCTGACACATTAACCCACTGCACAACACCAGGACTCCTGCCAAGGAGTCCTTAAATTTGTCCCTATTTTTAATTGATGACCTTTATAATTCTGGGATTCACATGCTGAGTTGGTCTTTGTATATGGCATGAAGTATTGGTCTTGTTTCAGTCTTTTGAATATCAGTTTCCAGTTTTGCCAGCACCATCTATTGAAGAAACTATCGCTTCCCCATTCAATGTTCTTTGGCCCTTTGTCAAAGATCATTTGGCTCTATGTGGATAGGTTAATTTCTGGATTCTCAGTTCTGTTCCACTGATCTATATATATTTCATTGTACCAGTACCAAGATGTTTTGACCACTGTAGCCATGTAGTAAATTTTAAATTCGGGGAGTGAGAGGCCTCCAACTTTGTTCTTCTTCTTAAGGAGTGGTTTGCTTATCCTGGATCTTTTTCCTTTCCATATAATGTTTGTAATTGTTTTTTTCCATTTCTCTAAAGAATGTTGTTGGAATCTGGATAGGGATTTCATTATATGTGTACATTGCTTTGGATAGTATTGACATTTTCACAATGTTACATCTTCCAATCCATCCATTTTTTGTAAGTCTCTTTTGGTTTCTTTTAGTAGTGTTTCGTAGTTTTCTTTGTATAGGTCTTTTGTTTCTCTGTTTACATTTATTCTTAAATATTTCATCCTTTGGGTGGCTATTATAAATGGTATTGGTTACTTAATTTCCTTTTCAGTGTTGTCATTATTACTATAGAGGAATCCAACTGATTTTTTTTTTTAAGTTTTTTTGTGAATTATGTGGGTTTACATACGAGAATATCAGTTTTGCATTCATCCTATCATATTTTGTTTCATTGCAATGATCACAATCCCCTCCATGTTTCA
>NW_006408622.1:211483-215588 GCF_000296735.1 Chrysochloris asiatica
TCTACTCCCGTAAAGATTTACACCCTCGGAAACCCTGTACAGGGTCGCTATGGGTCGGAACCGACTCAACGGCACTTAACAACAACAACAACAGCTCACTAGAATGAATTCCGGAGGAAACTTCTCATGCAAATTAGAGCTGTAGATGCCTCTCCAAAGAAAATCAGCATCCAGATATTGACATCACCTGTACAATGCTGTCTCCAGCTTCTCTGCACATTCTGTTCCTTCTGACACTCATTCGCCTACCCACTGTCCCGCCTTCCAAGCTGGCTCATTCTACTCGTCCACTGGAACTCAACTCATGTCATATCCTCCAGTAAGCTGTGATAGGTGGGATTCTAAGAAGGTCTCAAAGAATCCCACCACCTGGTATACACACTTTATATAATCTCCTGGGCTGTACGTGGTACTTATAAATATGATAGAAGATCTCTTATGATTAGTTTACCTAAAGGGAAGTTTTTTTCTAAGTGGGATTGAACTAATCAGGTTAGTTTTTAAAAGTAGTTTCAGGTGTGGCGCTGTAGGATAAGCACTGGTCCACAAGGTCGGTTTGAACCTCAAGTTTGGTGGTTCAAATTCACCAGCTGCTTGTAGAAAACGCTACGTGGGATCACTATGACTCGGAACTTTCAGTCAAGATCCTTCGGACATCAGCAATGATATCCCTCATTCCATGTCCTCTTCAGAATCTGGTTTGAACTTCTGGAAGTTCTCTGTCAATGTGTGCTTGCAGCCGTTTCTGTATTACCTTTAGTAAAACTTTACTCTCATGGGATATCAAAGAGATTGTCCAATGATTTCCCCATTCCATTGGGTCACCTCTCTTTGGAATAGGCCCAAATATGGAGCTCTTCCAATCAGTCAGCCAGATAGTTGTCATCTAAATTTCTTGGCAGAGACGAGTGAGTGCCTTCAGTGCTGCCTCACTTTCTTGAGATTTCAATTTGTAGTCCACCAGTTCTGGTGCCTTGTTCTTTGCCAATTCCTTCAATGCACCTTGGACTTCTTCGTTCAGTATCATTGGCTCTTGATCAGATGATACCTCTTAAAATGGTTGAACATCAGCCATTTCCTTTTGGTACAGTGACTCATGTATTCCTTCCATCTTCTTTTTTAATGTTTTATTGTGAATTATGTGATAGTTTACATGGGAGAACATTAGTTTTGCGTTCATCCTATCATATATCATTTCATTGTTATGGTTACAATCCCTTCCATGCATCATCAGCCAACCAAAGGGTATACCCTGCAAGCATGCCCCTGGTCATCAGCACAGAGCCCCTCTCCCTCTCTGTGTCTAAAGTCCCCAACTGCTCCATCTTGCCATGTCATCATCTCTGCCTCCATATCAGGCATCACTGCTTCTCTGGGTAGGGTCCTGCTCTCTGCTCTTCTCCCTGGATGGTCCTAGGGATCTCCGTTCCTAGGCTGAAAAGTTAATTGCTCCCCTCCTTGCTACAAAACGTCTACCTTTACATTTCCAACCCTCACAAGCAGTCTTGATAACAATTATTCACTATTATATCACAAGAGATGAATGCACATTTCATTTCATCAGTCCCGCCTAGACAGATTGTATACTACTCAGTGGAGATTCTACCTTCCTTCACGCCCTCTGAATCTAGGTTTCCTCTTGAAAGCTTGTAAGCCAGTCACTTCTCGTCTTTGTAGCCTCCCCAGTTTGGGTAGTCAATGTCCAAGTTGCCTATCCCTGTCTACTCTGTGTATGGAAGGAGTGGGAATGATTCTTGCTGTAAGGATTATTTCCCTCTTTTGAGCTACTGCTTCCACAGGTGTTGGTCAAGGTCTTCAAATTGTAACAGATTACTCTTTTTTTCCTCTTCTTTCTTCTTCTGGTTGAGCTCTGATCATGTAGTCATTGAAGCCAGTCTTTAGCTTTTTTTATATGAAAATATATTTTTTTAAATATTTAACCACAGTGCATTCATGAAAAACATTGAACAGTTATGATTTTCTATTTTTTGATGTGTTGGTCCACCACTCTTCTGTTAATTGTTGTACTAACTACTTTGTTAGTGATTTTTTAAAAAATTAATTGACTCTCCTTTCTTACAGGTAGGCTTTTTCCAGACTGTCATATAAATAGAATCATATAGAATGTAGCTATTTGCAACTAGCTTTCTAGCAAAATGGATGCAATTTACCTATGGTGTTGCATGTATCCATTTCTTTATTTTTATTTCTTAGTAGTATTCCATCATGTGCATGTCCCATAGTTTGTCTCTTTATCCATTGAAGGACATCTGAGATAGTTCTAGGTTTTGGAGATTATCAATAAAGCTGCTAGAAACAGGGTCACTATGAACCAAATTGACAGCACTTTACAACAACAAAACATTCACATACACATTTTTGTGTGAATATAAGTTTTTGTTTCCCTTTTGTAAACACCTCCGAGTGGGAGTGCTGGACCATATGGTAAGCATCTGTTTAACTTTCTAAGGAATTGCCAAACTGTTTTCCAAAGCAGTTGTGGTATTTTGCAAGTCGATAGTATGAGAGTTTGCTGTGCATTATGAAATTCCAAAGTTCTACATACTCAGGAACATGAGTTGGGCTCCTATAAAACTTTGCATTGGCTCAATGCAACGCTTGACCAACTCTTGACCATCTCTTTTCTCTTAATTGTTCCTAGTTAGTATTCTCTATCTTAAGGAAATAGTCTTTTATTCACAGTCTGGCTCAATCAGCTGAACTAAGGGCTGATATGCAAGAGAAGAAGCCTAGATCCGGGATGGGCTCTGCCTTTACAAGAAGTGAAAAGTAGGGTGTGAGCACATTTTAGCACAAGGCTGTCAGCCTTCAGGTCTAACAAGTCATGCCCCTCATTAGCTTTTGTCAAGAAAGATACAGAGTGAGGCATCTTTGAAGGGGATCGTTGGGTTCTATGGATAACCTCAACTACAGACGGTTAGTCATGTGGAGGACAGAAACTTGTCTTTCACAAAAGAGAACAGGCTCATCAGATTCTATAGCTGGTATTGACACATCTTTGCCTTTGTTATTATTGTTTTTAAGTGCCATTGAGTCTGTTCTGTATAGGGTTTCTGAGGAGCAACTGGTGAGTTCAATCTGCCAAACTTGTGGTCTAGTGCCTATCCTACCATGCTACACCAGGACTCCATCTTTTGCCCTAGAAATGTAGTTTTTGACATGCAAAAAGCTTCATCTATGACCTGCTCTGTGTCCCCTTAAGATATCAGAGTCCCATGACCTGTCTTGGGATTCTGGAAACTTCTCCTTTAGGCTGCCCTGTGCCCTTATTTACGGAGGAATGAGGTTGTCCCAGATGGATCACAACTGAGTGGCCGGATTTCAGATTCTCATCACACACCCACTTGATAACTTAAGTCTTTAATACCAAAGCCCAAAACCACTACCAATTGAGTTGATTCTGATCCACAGTGACCCTGTATAAGGTCTCTGAGGCTGTAAATCTCTATAGGAGCAGAAAACCTCATCTTTCTTCTGTGGAGCAGCTGGTGGGCTTGAGCTGTCAACCTTGTGGTTAGCAGTTCAGTGCTTACTCTATAATGCCATCAAGGTTCCTTAAAGTTTTAATAGTATCTAAAAATCGAGAAATGGCTTAGGCGTTGTCAATAAGACAAACAGTGTTGTTCCCAGATGGGTTTGAATAATCTTCACTAGGTAAGTTGTGGTAACAATTAAAGAAAATAATGAGGCCCCCAAAATCAGAAACTAGCAGCAATGAATGGCAAAGATGGCCACTGTGAGGGACCCCACTGAGTCTTGGAACACCATCAGTGGAAACAGTGACTGTGCCCCACAAGTTCCAAAGTGAAATACTTGGAATCTCACATCCTGTTGTGTTTCCCTTCTACTTTGACACATATAAAAAATAAGGCTTCGTTTTTCTCAAAGCAATTAAAGCTGTTAAAATTTATCTTTTGGGAAAAAAAAAATCTACATTTTTTTCCCACCGTAAGAAAAACATCTGTTTGATTTAAAAGCTTGAAGCGCCATACCCTAAGATAAACTGGGATCTGTAGTTAAAAAAAAAAAAAAAAAAAAAAAAGTGTAAAAGCATAAATATCAACACATATAAAAGGTAATCAAA
>NW_006408622.1:215688-227074 GCF_000296735.1 Chrysochloris asiatica
ACCCTAAGATAAACTGGGATCTGTAAAAAAAAAAAAAAAAAAAAAGTGTAAAGTAACAAAGCATAAATATCAACACATATAAAAGGTAATCAAAAGGAAGCTAGCTGTAGCTGACTAGGAAGTTTTTTCTCAAGTGACATGCCTTTTTTCTCTGGGTTCTGGGAACCCAGGAACTAAACATTTGCTAAAATACAGGCTAGTTCTCTGAGCCTCACAGGGGGACTCAGAATCAGACTGTGCCAGGTCCTGTCAGGCCCAGAAAAGCTCACACTCCTCTGAGCTTCAGGCTGGAAGCTCCTTGGAAGAGAGAAGGTGTTCCCCAGGCTCAAGCCAACACTCAAGACTTAAAATGTTTCCCTAGGGTCTCATCTGGTTTACTCTCCTCACTTGGCAGAAGGGAAGGCAGATAAGAGTCTACTAAGATAAATAGGATAAACATTATTAGAGCATCCCCAGAGAGAAGGAATATGCCCACATTTACATACCAAGCAAGTGGCAAAATCAAGATGATTTCTGGTCCTTCATATAATGCTTAACGTGCTCTGATTTCAGCCCCTGCATTCTGGTTCATGAACAGAGTGTGGAGAAAGATGGTCAGCCATCTATACTGTAGATCACAGAATTACTGCCTACCCCAGACTACCCCAAATCTCACCATTGGATTATTTTAAAATACCACTAATTCAAGGAGCATGGTGGTTTAGTAGTATAAGTGCAAGACTGCCAGCCAGCCATGAGGTTGCAGGTTTGAGCCCATGAGCTAAAATGCTGGAGGAAGATGAGGTTTTCTGCTCCTTCAAAGATTTACAGCCTCAGAAATCCTATTCAGGGTTGCTATAAAAACACTTAATAACAACACAACAATAACATCTTTTAAAGGTGATCTCTTTTAAAATTCTAGCATCCCTAGGAGGCAGACACATTGAAGATAATTCCAGTTTGATTCCTTCCATTACACTTGCTTTGGAGTTCTGCTGTAGCAATGTAGGATAAGCCCTCAACCATAAGGTTGGTTTGAACTTCAAGGTCTGCAGTTCAAATTCACCAGCCACACCTCAGGAACCCTATACAAGGCCACTAAAAGTCAGAACTAACTCCATGACACTTAACAACAACAACATTACATGTGCTTTAAGGGATTAAAATAAAACTATTACTATTTATTCAATGCTCATCTTCAATGTTCATCTTCATGGTAGGCTCCATGAACAGAGAGGGTAAGTTGCTCTATTTACCACTGTCTTCTTACCACTTAGTATAGCACCTGGCACAGAGTAGATATGACATAAATACTAATGAGTAGGTTCCTTAATGTCTATAAAAGGAAATACTGGGACACTTAGGGGATCTATGTATGTTGAGATACGTTTTTAGGAGAGTGAGACCATCAGGGAACTGGTAGAAGTCCAACTAGGAGCAATATATCCGAGCCAGGGCCTAGAGAAGCTCCAAGAACAACTCTGGACCCTTTCATGGAATCTCAGCCCATATGGCAGCCTACCGGTTGATAAAGAAGATGGCATCTTGTGGGATAGTCACGTCTCTACTCAGACCATTTGCCCATCCTCCCTCTCCACCCCTTCTCCCAATGTTGGATCAGAAACATGGGAACCAGCCATGGGCTTTTAGAACATTCTAAACACATCTCTTTGAATGAGACCTTGAGATAAATATTTATCCTAAGTATTCTGATTAATTTCTCCTTTCTCAAACCATAAATACCCAACAGCCAATCAATCCTTCGTTACACTGTTCAACCTAATTGTTAATTGTGTGAGCTTGATTTTCAATCACTTATCATCTAGCAGAAATTGTTCCAACAGGGATGGCCACAAAATAGACATCTCCTAAGCATTGCCATTATCTTAGCACACTAGTTCTCTGTCCAACTAGTAGCTTCTGAATTCTGTGTTCATGCATGTGTTTGTGTGTGTGTGTAAGTGTTGGCTGAGTTTAGTGCTGACCAGTCTTGATGATGGGGAACTATTGTAACACTAATTCTGATGCCTCTTTCCAGGTGGGTGGACTTCAGTCAGAACACTGGGGACTGAGCTTTAGAAAGCTGGCTTCTGGTTTCCACACTAGCTGTCACCTTGGAGAAATCTTTCCCTTTACTCAGAACCTCAGTTTCCTCTTTATAAAGTGATCTATTGCATAAGATGAGATGGAACTAACCAAATAATGAGGAAGATCGCAGAAATGAGTACAATGAGCTGGGTTATATGCAGATCTTTTGACAATACACTTTAACTACATGATAAATATGTAGGGCTAACCTTCGTTTCACTTCTCTCTCTTTTGAAATTCCTCACCCCTTAGTCATGGTTTTTCCACTCTGGTAGCAATGTGGCTACAGAGCTCTGTTCCTTTAGTATGATAATAAACGACAGCATTCTCAAGATGATAAGCAGCCCCAGCGCTCAGGGACAATAAGTGTCAGAACTGGAGAGTCTGGGCAGTGCATGCCTTTCTAATGGGCTGGCTCCTACCTATCACCTGCAGGTTATGACATGCGGGAAGGAAAAGCCGGTCATGTATGTGAAACTCCACAAACCAAACAGAGCCCTCTAATTAGTTTCTCTTCTCCCCTGGTGCCCTAGTCTGTTCATGTTCCCTGAGCTTCATTATCACTGAGGTCCCTCCCAGATAACTGGTGGATGGGGAGAAGCAGGTTGAGTTGCTACCTTTAGGGAAAGATTTAATGTCTAAGAGTATTTAAAGAACCAGTAATGGCCAACAGGGGCTGACCTTAGGGTCTGAGCTTGACAAAGGAAGTGGCATGATATTCAAGATTTTGGTATTTTAAATTCTGTATCTAGAGTTTAGCAACAAACAGGTCATTTTAATGAAGGTATCAAATATGATTTTGAAGGGTGATGGTGCTGGAAATGGGATGTGTTGATTCTACAGCAGATGCTGAAGTAATAGAATTATTCATTGACTAGATACACTGTTCCATTGTAGAAAAAAAAAAAAAAAAAGTGAATAGTCAGGCCCTGGATGTAAAGTGCAGTGAGTTGAACTGAACTTGGTTTCAGAGATGTGAATTTTCTAACAGCTTACTGTGTGACTACTGGGGCCAAGCCATTTACTTGCATTGTATCAAAGTTTCTCCATTTGTGACATGGGATTGTAGCTCTCTGCTAGTGACCTCATGAGATCACTGTACCATCTTTGTATACTAAGTAACTCCCAGAGAACATGTGCTCAAGAGATACCTACTGAAGGAGGTTGTTGTTAAGTGTTGTAGAGTCATTTCCGATTCATAGCAACCCTGTATAGGATTTCTGAGGAGCAACTGATGGGTTTGAACTGCTGACCTTGTGATTCTCAGGCCAGTGCTGATCCTACAACACCATACCAGGAGTCATTTGAAGGAGGTTGTGAAGGTGAAGTTATTTTGTCTAATCTGTGTTGTTATTGTTGTCATGTGCCATTGCCTTTATTGTGATTGATGGATACACTATATGACAGAGTATACATAGAACAACCCACAGCTAGAGTTCTTGAGATTTTAATCTATGGGAGTCCTGGTGTGATGCTGTAGGATAAGTAATGAACTGCTTGGCTGATTTGAACCACAACATTGACAATTCAGACTCACCAGATGCTCCTCAGAAATGCTATACTGGGTTGTTATGAGTCAGAACCGACTTGACGGCACTTAACAACCACAGCAATCTATGGGAGCTGATTGCCAGCCTTTTCTCCCCCATGGAGTGAATGGTGAGTTTGAACTGATGACAGTTTGGTTTAACCATTGCACCACCAGGGCTCCTTTAGATGCCTGTAGCATCTAAAATGAAGAACTTTCCCCCCAAATAGCACATATTTAGGTTTTTTTCACATATCTGTGTTTCCAGTGTGAGAAATGAGCACATTTTCTCTTCTTGAGTATGAGATTTATTCTGAGGTTCATATATTCATTTACAAATCTCTTTTCCCAGCCACAGTTACCCTGATGGAAGAAAAGTGAGATATAATTAAATTTTTAATTGAAGCACTAAAGGAAAGAGGTACTCTAATTATTCATCGTTACTCTGTGCAGTGTTCCCCAAAGCCATCAACTTATTTAGTTTGGGGAACAAGTGATTTCAAATGAACACTGTGGGCATATTGAAATTAAAATATTTATTTATAAACATTACCAAAGCTGTACAAGATTAAGCTCTGTGACATGGCAGCCCAAACTTGTGGCCACAGTTGAGCTTTGGACCTCACCTCACAAAGACCAAATCAGAGATCCAAGCCTGGGTTAGTTATTCATTTTTCTTCATTTACACATGCATTTGTTAATTGCTTATTTAATGTCTGCCCTGGACCTCCAGGCTGAAGATCAAGATAAATTAATCATAGTCCCTGCTCTCAAGGTGACTTTCTGGTTTAGTGAAGGCAAGAGAATAGTATAGAGATTACTACACTGCATTGTGTGTCCCAAGCATATGTCTGTATGTCTGATGACTCACATATTTAGTTGAGAGAAGGAAACAGAAAGCTTTATGGGAAACAATTGCGATTTCTGAGAAGTGCGTTTCAATCAAATTGCGCCCACTACTTGGAATGTTCTTCCCTGAATTGTCTTGGATGTAAAGGGAGGATGGTAGTGTGGAGGCTGCCACAAACAGTCATGCATGGTGTGAACTAATCATTCCAGGTGAGTGCTGCCTCTGCAGCTATGCCTGGTGGTGACCCTGGACTTTGTTCAGATGAAGGTCAGGGGGATAATACCTTTCTTGTGTGTTAAGTGAAGAACCAAAGCTGAATCTTAGCTCAGAGAAGAAGGTACCTTGAGCCATAACCAGTTTGCCTCTGGTTACGGCTCAGAAACCAGGGCAGTGTTAGGCCATTCCTCACAGAACCACTGTTGGATGCCTTGGTGAAACTATGCTCAGGCAGAAGTAACTACCAATCTCCATTCTCTTCCACTAATGATCTACTGTCCTCTGCTATATATATCTGCTCTTAGTCTTTCTGAGACATTATGAACACTACCTGAAGCGATTTTCCTCTTTAAAATGTAGATGTGAATTGCATGTCTATAAAGTAGTCCATAGGAGTGTTGTGGCTCTGTCGGATAAGCAGTGAGCTCTTAACCACAAGGTTGGTAGTTTGAGCCCAGCAGCCACCCTGTTTGAGAAAGATGAGGCATTCTACTCCTGTGAAGAGCTCCAGCCTCAGAAACCCCATGTAGGGTTGTCATGACTCGGAATCAACTTGGTGGTACTTAAAAACAATAACGAAATAGAGTACTTAGGAGCCTGTTTTGAAGTAGGACAAACCTTGATAACAATCCCAGCTGCAATGCAGAGAATTACTTCCCATGGCTCTTCTACCCTCAGTCTTTGTAACTGCCATGAAACAATTTTATTTTTCTCTGATGGGTCTGGGTAAGAGAAGTTGGGAGAAGATTGTTGATAGGATGATATGATTCAGTTGTGAATGATTATTAACAAGGTAAATTGTGGCTGTAAAAACTTGAAACTCTAATGTGCATATAAAATAAGCCATATCAGAAGCAGAAACAGGGGATAGTAGTGCCATCAAGGAAGTAGAGGTATAGGGTTGAGAGCATCCTTTGGACTCTCAGGTCACTGTACATCGGACCTCTTCAACTTGGGAACAGAAAGCTGTGAAACTGGAGCAGTAGAAGAGAAGTGGTAGAGGAACAGCAATAGCAGAACCAGGAGCCAGTGCATCATACAGAGCAATGGGCTTCCCAGCCCACAGAGCAAGCGGCTCTGGTTGCCTTTGGGCAGGAAGTTCACTTGTGGAGTAGGATGCCTCTAGGTACTTAATTGTGGAGTTAGATTTAATGATCCATGAAGCTAGAGGTAAGTGCCTTTGGAATGATACTTATAGCAGATTCGAGTGTCTTTTGGACATTTATCAGTAGCTCTAAAAGGTCTCTGCAACATTGCTAAAGCAGGGCAAAGACAAAGGGTTCTGAGGCATGCTGGAGGAAAGGCTGTCTGAATTAGAGCAACTGTGCCCTGAGCAATTCTGAGCTTCAATTGTAACTCATTAATGTCCCTAATAAACTCTTTAATTGTGCATATGGTGTTAAAATTCCCTGTGGCCACTGCAATGGACTACTGAGTTCCTGAGAAGAGGGAGGGATGATTGGTGCCATTCTTTGTTTGTTTTTTACATACATTCTGACACTCATAAGCTCTGTAAACTTGAGAAAGCCACTTAAATTGTCTGGGCATCAGTTTTATTAGAAAATAGAAGTAATTATATCTCTTCAGCACCTGCCTGTCATTTTGCTGTCCTGTGGTAGCTCTTGTGTTATTATGATGATGGAAATTATGCTACTAATACTACAAATACCAGCAAGATCACTCATCGTGGACAGGTTTCACCTGCACTTAAAGACCCAGACAGATTAAGAAGAAAGTTCTAGTGATCTATTTCTGAAAATTAAGCAATGAAAAGCTTATGGCCAACAGTGGAACACTGACAGTTTTGCTTTGGACATGCCATCTGAGTTGATCATGTTTGGCGAAGTAGAGGGCCAATGAAGCTTGGAAAACCCTTGATGAGATGGATTGATATAATTGTTGCATTGTTGGACTTAAACATGCTGGAAATTGTAAGGATGATGCGGGACTGCGCAAACTTTCATTCTGTAGTACAGAGGTTACCAAGAGTCGAGGCCAACCTGAAGGCATCTCTCTCTCTCTCTCTTATGGGAGTTGAATGGAACAATTCAGGTGAAGGACTTAGCATGATCCCTGGCATGTGATGTTGTTGTTAAGTGCCATTGAGTTGGTTCTGACCCATAGCGACCCTGAACAGGGTTTCCAAGGCTGTAAATCTTTACGGGAGCAGAAAGTCTCATCTTTCTCCCACAGAGCAGCTGGTAGTTTCGAACTGCTGACCTTGAGGTTCACAGCCCAATTCATAACCATGTTACCAGAGCTCCTTTGGTACGTGATAAGTGGCAATAAATGTTAGCCGTGGAGGTGATGCTGGTGAGGATGCCATATGGCTACCCATCCTTGCTCCATGTAGGTCTCTCTTCCTGAATCAGACCAAACTCTCTTCCTATTCTCTGCTCAGTCACTAAATTGTAATTGTTTGCTCCTCCTAAATTCTTAGAACATTATGCTGATAATTCTGCCCTAGCAATTATTGCATTACACTTGGTATCATGGCAAGATATGTTATTGAGAAATGCTGTGGGTGCCATGAAGGAAATGCCAGTTAGAAAAGCTTAAAGAGAAAAGGGAGTTGATTGGAAGGATGTAGGGGTTTCTTACTAGTCACAAGTGGCTTTCAATCTCCCCTCTTTTCTCTTTTTCCTACATTCTTTATAACACATAACACTAAATAGCTTTTCCCCTGGATCCTTCTTGTCATTAAAACCAAATGCCTCTGCCTCATCATGGAATACTCATTTCTAACTGGTACTCTCTCTGTCTTAGTTATTCAAGGCTGCTATAACAGAAATGGAGTCCTTATGTGACACTGTAGGATAAATCTGTTTGTTAATGCCACCCACTTGTGGTATTTCTGTTATGTTGTTGTTAAGTGTCATCAAGGTGTTCAGGCTCATAGAGACCTGCTATTGGGTTTCAGAGGAGTGGCCGGTGGGTTTGAACAGCCAACCTTGTAGTTAGAAAGTCCATTGCCTATTCAATAGCACCACGCCAGGACTTCCCCCACTTGCTTTATATGGACATACGGATGTACACAAATGGATATACTACAGTTCCTTCATTGCTATGTTGATGACTATTAGGTAGTTTCTCATTTTATTTTCTCTCTTGTAAATGATGTAACCTTCAACTTTCTTGGACACAGTCATCTTTGGGCTCATGGGAAACTCTCTAGCAAGGCATTGACTAGTGAACCTACTAGGTAGGACTACCTACCCACAATATATAGTTCTACAAATACCTTACTTATCTTATGGACCTTCCAGGATGAACTGGAACCTGTGACTTGAGTTTGAGCACCTGAGTAGGGGAGGGAATAGCTGTTCTCCAACATGTGTATTCTGAGAACTTAGGAAAGGTCTGTTTTCTAACTGATCCAACTGCATTTTCTGGCTGCTGGAAAACTAGTGGTATTTTGTTTCAATGCTAACCCTTTCCCTTTCTTGAAGTTTTGTATTTTTATGTTAGTCTCATGAGTTAACACTACCCAGAGAATGAGAACAAAAGACAGCTTAATATAATATTAGAAGTTAGACTGCCTGAATTAGCAAGGGAAAATAGCTTGCAATGTAATTAGACTCTTTCAGTGTCCTAAGAATCTTGTATGATTTGGTTTTGAAACACATATAAAGATTCAATACAGAAATATTTTGCAAAGGAATTTTGAGTTTCAGATCCATTACTGGTAAATGAATGACCTTCAAGAAAATGCTTTAAAATAGATATAATTTAAAGCAGAGTTAAAAATGTTCATAAGAGAGAATTTTCCCAAGGAAAATATGTAGTTCCCTAATAAACAGCTCCTGACATGGAAGTGATGCATATTAGAGTCAGTGGTTAGATTTTTGTGTTTATTTATTGAGCGATTGCTGGTTGATACCTACCACGTAGCGAGCATTGTTGGTATCCTTGTATAGTCGTTATGTTCCCATCAACTTACTGGGATTGTTTTTATTATTTACAGTATCATTATTACTAGTGCCCCATAGGATAATCACTGGACTGATAACTACAGGGTTGATGTTTTGAGTCCACCAGCCACTCCATGGGAAAAAGCTGAGAATTTCTGCTCTTGCAAAATATTTAAAGTTTTGAAAATCCTATGTAGTGTCACTATGAGTCAAAACTGATTCTATGGCATTAACAACAAGTAGAATTTATATTAAATTCTAGTCTGAAGCCCAGTGTTCTCTGTAGGTGGCTATCACTATTCAAAGCACACCAGATCATGTGACCTCATTCTATAAAACCCTCTGTAGTATTCCCATTGTACTTTCAATGGGAAGTCCCCAGGATCTTGGCCTTCTCCAACCCCACTGTCTTCTGCTTCTCCCTCTGTCTCTGTACTCCAGCCACAGAGGCCTTCTTGATGTGTTTTGGACACATCAAGGCTCTTCCTGTTGCAGGGTCTTTGATTTTGACATTCCTCTGAAAGAATTATCTGTCCTAGAACTTCTCTTGGCTGGTTATTTTTTATTCTTCAGGTCTCAGCTTGGATAGTCACTTTAAGAGTGGCCTTTTCTGACTATCTTTATAATGGTAGCCCTACCCCCTCAGTCTCAACTTGCAATGTTGAAGGACTCTATGGGCTAAATATTGAATTATAAAGAAAGTATCACAAGAAGATAGATGGAATATACAGAGTCACTATACCAAAAAGCAATGGTTGACGTTAAACCATTTCAATAGGTAGTATATGATCAAGAACCAATGGTACTAAAGGAAGTAATTCAAAGAGCACTGAAGACATTGGCAAAGAACAAGAACTGATGAAATACAAACTGAAATCTTTCAATAAACTGATGTAGCACCTGAGGCACTCACTCAACTATGCCAAGGAATTTGGAAACCAAATATTTGGCCAAATGATTGGAAGAGATCCATGCTTTTGTTTGTTTGCTTTTGACCAAGAAGTACCATATTTAATTTGGTAAAGATAGAAGAACCCAGTGGGTCCATGGGACTGGGTTCAAAAGCAAGATTTCACTATGTGTACATGATATGCTATTGCTTTAGATCTCAGAGTACATAACAGAGAAGAGTGGGGTTGGGGGAGATGATCTCTAAATCTCCATAGCTAGAAGATTCTCTGGTTGTAAATTTTCAATGAGAACTCAAGCTTTAGAGAAGTGATCCAACAGAATGCAGAAATCAGGGGGCAATACAGTTAATAACACAATGCAAGTAAAAATTTGCTAAAGATAATTCAAAAATAGTTGCAAAAAGATATTACCAGGGAACTGCCAGAGAGTCAAGCCAGATTCCAATAAAGATGTAAAACAAGAGGTACCGTTGTTAACATTAGATGGATCTTGGCTGAAAGCAAGCACTTGAAAGATGCTTACCTGAATGTGAAAAAGCTTTCAACTGTATGAATCATGATAATTTATTATGGATAACATTGCATGGGTGTTCCAGAATATTTAATTGTGCTCATGAGGAACCTGTACATAGACCAAGAGACAGTTGTTCAAACAGAATAAAGGGACACCAAATGGCTTAAAATCAGGAAAGGTATATGTCAGGGTTGTATTATTGTACCATATTTATTTAATCTGTATGTTGAGCAAATAATTTGGGAAATTGGATTATATGAAGAAGAACATGGCATCAGGATTTGAGGAAGATCCTTTAACAACCTGTGATATGCAGATGATATAACTGCTTGCTGGAAGTAAAGAGTATTTAAAGTGCTTGCTTTGAAGACTCAAACCACAGCCTTTGATATGAGTTGCACCTCAATGTAAATAAAACAAAAATCCTTACTACTGGAGCAATAAATAACATTATGATAAATAGAGAAAAGACTGAAGTTGCAAAAGACTTCATTTTGCTTCTATCCACTATCAACACTCATGAAAGCAGCAGTCAAGAAAGCAAATAATGTATTTCATTAGGTCAGTCTGCTGCATAAGACCTCTTCAAAGTGTTAAAGAGCGAAGTTTGAGGACTAAGGTGTACCCCATCCAAACCATGATATTCTCAATAGCTACATATGCATGTGAAAGTTAGACAATTAATAGCAAAAACTGTAGAATTGATGCACTTGTTTTATGGTGTTGGAGAAGAAAATTAAAAGTACCATGGACTATCATAAGAATAAACATATCTATATTAGAAGAAGTACAGTCCCAATGTTCCTTAGAAAACAGGATGGTAAAATTTCATCTCTCATACTTCAGATATTTCATCAGGAGGGACCAATCCCTGAGATGTACATCCTGCTTGGTAAAATGGAGGGGCAGCAATGGACTCAAGAGTAACACCAACTGTGAGGATGGGAAAACTGGGCAATGTTTCATTCTGTTGTGCACAGGGTCACTATGAGTCAGAGCTGACTCAACGGTACCTAACAACAGCCTCCTCAGTCACTCTCTATTTCAAATTGCTCTCTTTAATTACTGCCAAAGTGTTTATCATTATGAGATGCAATGAATTACTTAATATAGCTCTCCTGGCTATATTACAGTCTTTGTTTTGCCTACTAAATAACTAGGTTGTTGTTGCTAAATACCATCGAGTCAGTTTCAACCCATAGTGACTCTGTATAAGGTTTCTGTGGGTTTCTACTACCAAACTTGCAGATAGTAGTCCAGTGCTTACTCTATAGCACCACACCTGAGCTCCAATAACTGGATGTTATTGTTGTTATTAAATGTGGTTGAGTCAGTTCCAACTTACAGAGACCCTGTATAAGGTTTCCAAGGAGCAGCTGGTGAGTTTGA